>NW_027413827.1:1015000-1025000 GCF_048544455.1 Silene latifolia | reverse complement strand
TTCCCCTAATAGGTATGTCATAATCATCATCCGTGCCTTTGTTTCTATAGCTAGGGTTTGTTCGTTAGTAATAGATGTTTGTATGTCGGTAATAGGCTTTGCTTGGTCGCGGGAGATGTTGTCTGTCGGCGTGGATTGGTTGCGGTTGCATAAAGGTAGGTTCGCCTACTCAGTTTCTGTTGACGGTCTAGTGTGTCGGTCGTTGTGGTAGTGGTGTGCTTGTTTGTTGTAGTATTTGTTTGTGTTGTGACTGTGATGGAGATCGTTGTTGGTGGTTCTCGATATGCGTTCTCGGCTGAGTGGGGTCACTTGCGGGAGTGATCTCACGCCCTAGTTTCGCCCTTCGTGGAACCCGCCACGGAAGGGGATGTGCACATTAATGAGCGGGGTTATCGCTCGTACGATGAGCGGGGCTTAGGTGGGAACGGCTGCGGTCCCCATCGCGAGGATCGGTCCGGTGGACGATCGATGATGACAGTTTGGTTGGATTGTTGTGTTTGTAGTTGGGACTAGTGTCATTGTTTGTGTTGTTGTTTGTATTTGTCTTGTCTTGTCTCGATCATCGACCTTGTGTGGTTGTTTGTTTGTTATGTGTCTGCCGTGATCCCTTATGGTGAGCAGTCGGTCTTAGCACGTGTTGATGATGTTGATAGCTGATTTCCGGGCAGGGATGAGTCTTCACGAGTTATGTTGGTTATAGCGAGTAGTCCTTGAGTTGTAACATTGTATTGTACTGTAGGTTTAAATCGCTTGTAACACAACTTGACAGTTCTTTTATTGACGTTTGATAATTACTTCCCTCGGGCAACCGAGATGGTAACGCCCTTATATGCTAGGGAAGGCCTAGTTAAGGCTCCTCTGAATATCGGGGTGTTACAAAGTGGTATCAGAGCGACGATTTTGGAACCTGTAACAAATGAACATAATGAACATAGAGAGTCTAATAAAATGAACCTGGTGTATGTGTAATGGGAGCCCCGGCTGATGCTAGATTTTGGGTGAGTAGGCGCCCTCATTTCAAAATCTTGGCCCCATGATACTTAAGCCAGTCACATGGGATGGGAATGTGGAGTCCGTGTGTCTATGCGTGTTATGTATGTTAATTGTACCGGAGCTACCTCCGGTTAAGTTTTGTTAGAATTGATAGAGGTGTGATAGAATGTTTGGGCCGAGTATGGTAATTATTGACGAGATTATTGAAGCTCGTTGGACGATTAATGAGCTTATAGGATAGCTAGGAGTTATGTGACGAGATTACACGTCATGGAGATGCGTGGAAGTGTGAATTTGAATGTGTTTATGTTTTGCTATTCAGTTGAAATTTTTCCGCTGCGAAATAGTTGAATTATGCAAAATAAATTGCTTAGAATAACATATAAGACATAATTGATTAAGTGATGAGCAAAGTATATAATTATGTGATAAGTAAATATGGAGAATTAATGTGAACTATACGTTTCAAGTTGATGTAAATGCGAGTTTAGTAATAACATGAAAGGTAAGTTAAATGTAATAAAATGGCACGGGTAGGTTGGTACATAACTCGGTGACAGGTAGACCGAGTTGAGTAATTTGAATAACGTAACGTGATATGTCTCTTAGTTGTTGAAGAGTTGTATTTTGTATGACAATGGTTATAAAACGTGATTGAATGCGATAACTAGTGTCGAATTCCGAATTTAGTTGGAATCGACACGTGGTGTTGTTTTGCAGGAATCTTTAAGTTACTTCGTGTTTTCGATCGAGTACTTAACTATACTTGACCGAGTGCGAGTGCTTACTTGACCGGGTAGACCTCACTCGATCTAATTAGGAAGCTATGACGTCGGGATGTGGGAAAACTCCTGCATTTACTCGACGATTCAGCTCCTACTCGATCGAGTAGGGTGGTACTCGATCGAGTACCCCAGGCACTCGATCGAGTAGGTTACTGTACAGTGATTTCTACGGGTTTTCTTAAAACCCCTAACCTTCCTATTCCTATTCCTTATTCCTCTATAATTCGACACTCTTACACCTAATCACTCTAAAATTCCTTATTTCCTCTCATATCCTCTCATTATTTGGGTTAGTAGTGAATCTTGGGGGCTAATTTCTTAGGTTGATTTCGTTTCTCTACCTTGTTCATCAATCAAGGTATGTTATTCTTCCTTATGTACATGATTATTGCTTGAATGTGTTAAAATAGGGTAATAATAATCTGAAATTTTCGATTATAATGACCAAATTGATGTTTTTAATTGTTGAAACTGGATTCACATGTCTTCTTTACATGTTTGATGGTGATTATATGCTGTAAATTAGATTAAAAATTTGCTATAGTGAGCCCGAAATTTCTAGGGTTTCCAAATTAAAATCGATTTTTGATTGTTTTATGATGATTAGATAGTAGAATTGAGCCTCAAGTATTGTTTATATCATGTTGGAGGATAGATTTTGATGATTTTACCCATAGAAAGTTGCCTTAAAACTCCGTCTTAAAAGTGCCTTAAGTGGAATTTCGTGATTTATAACTGAAAATTTATGTTGTAATTGACAGTATAAGCATGAATTGAACTTCAATATGCTAATGGAAACGATGGCTGATGAATATGAGCCGAAATTTTCACAGCTGTAAAGACCGTCTGAAAAATTTTAGTTGAGTTGTTGTTACATAATAAGTGAAGGGTGATATTGAATTGTCATAAATTGTTCATTCTCTTGAATTAGTGACATGTGACTAGCAATGTGAATGGAACGACCATTAGAAGCACGCTAGGATATGCGAGTTGCTGGGTAAATGTGTCCACATGCTAAATTTTCGCAATTATGGTTTATAAGAAACTACAATCTGAGACCATATGTTAAAATTGAGGACACCATTGATGAAATGTGTGTACCTACCTGAACCTTTAAGTTTAATGATGTAAGTTATGTGCTTTGAATATGGAACTAGCTGATGAGTTAGTAAACTTGCTAAGTATATAGGACTCAAATTTGTCGAACATATGTAACCGCCATGATAATTTCCTTCTCCACCGTGGCTTGTGAGTAGTAATAATTTGACCTGGTATGTAAAATTTTAGAAACTATTGTTAAACATGAGTACTTATCTCAATGTTCAAGGTTAATAGCATGAAATATGTGCTTCACATGTCAAAAATTTGTTGGAAAATGGTGTGCTTAGCTGAGTAAGTGAATTTGAAATACATGAAACATATGCTTGCATGTTTATATATACAAGTTGTTTGACCTCATATCTAAAGCAGATGCCGAGACTGAACCTTGGAACCCGTCAGAGTAAACGGGGAAGGGTTGATCCACTTGAGAGGGGGGAGGCTAGTGGACCGGTAGTCCCCGCAGTTTCTGAATACCCTTCTGTTGTTTTTGTCGACTTTAAGCAAAGGGAGCGTTTTGTAGCTTTACAAAAACGCAAGATGAGACCCACAAAGTGTATTGACACCGCTGTGTTGGAAGAATTGGAAATAGAGACGGATGTCCATCACATATTCGAAACCTTGGGGTTTACGGGTTTGTACCGGTTGAGGAAGCACACTTACCCTTTCCTTACCCTAGAATTCATGAGTTCCTTTAACTATGACCCAGCGGGTCAGACTGTTGAGTTTAGATTGATGAATACCAGTTTTCTTTTGACCATGGATTTGTTTGCCTCTCACCATGGGTTGGCCAAGCCTCCCAAGGACTCCATCACTGACATTCCAGCTGAGTGCGGCGTCTGCCGCCTAATGCCTTGCTTGACTGGGAAGCAAGCTCCCACTTCGAGCAATATGCTGATTAATGACGTTCAGCACATCACCTTGAGAATCTTTCTCCGTTCTCTCTCGAACCTCCTCTATGACCGGAAGGATA
The DNA here is from genome assembly GCF_048544455.1 of Silene latifolia. Classification (NCBI taxonomy): domain Eukaryota; kingdom Viridiplantae; phylum Streptophyta; class Magnoliopsida; order Caryophyllales; family Caryophyllaceae; genus Silene; species Silene latifolia. Next base: position 1,021,151 of record NW_027413827.1, on the reverse strand, counting down.
TTAGTAAGCTGAACAACCATGAGGTCTTGCTTTTGATGTCGTACCTCAATCCGGAGCGGGCCAAGAAAGTGGTCTTTAATGCTCCTTCTATAGTTTGTGCTGCTCTTGCCTTGATGGCTTCTTCTCCTTCTCGGTACCTGAGCTGTGGTGCCATTGCCACTCGGTTAGCTGAAAAGCTAACCTCCTTTGAGGCTTCTTCCGCGTACGTGCCTCTAGCTACCCCTGTACCTACCATGGATCGTGAATACTATCTCGACCTGAAATGGTTGAGAACCTTAGCTGACGGTAGCCTAGCATGGAGAGTATATGGCATGAGTTGGATGAAGATTCCAGCTCCCGAGCACCTCCCAGCCACAGAGCCCTTAGAGCCGGCTGTGGTGACTGTAGACGTGGACGATGAGGAGGAGGAGGAGGAGGATGAGGATACACCACGCCAGCTGCAGACCTACCTCATCGATGGCACCATCCTCCAGGAGATGCCGGAGCCGACGAAGGGCGAGAATGCGGAAGTCCAGAGGGTGGAGAGACCCAGGGTGGTGAGGGGACCCCGTCGAGTGAGGGAGAGGGCCCCGGAGGCTAGGCCACAGCCGATAGCACTACCACAGCAGCAGCAGCCCTTCCCATGCTACCCCTACCTTGACACTCCAGAGACGCGATCCAGTTACCTGGCAGAGAGGGTGTCATCCACCTTGACACTCCGGAACATGCACGAGATGGCGTACACTCAGGGGATAGGGACCGAGGGACCGCATCCAGTCTGGTGGAGTGGAGTTGGGAATTACTCGGGGGTTTTCCATTCCTACGGGGTGGAACAGTCGACATGGGGAGCACCTCAGTCCTTTCCTTATGGAGGCTTGACGCCATGGTACGTGGGCCCGGGAGCAGGAGCAGGAGGTGATGCGGGAGTAGGTTCATCTGGAGGTGGTGGTGGTGATGATGAGGTGATGTTCGAGAAGCAGCAGCAGCAGCAGCAGGAGTGATACTCCTTGTTTTTATCTTCGTTCATGATAGTCAGTAGTAGTTGTTGTTGGTAGCGTGGTTGGATTTTCAGTTGTTTTAGTTGAGACTTTATTTATGAACTTGTATTGTTAGGCCATAAGGCCGGATTTGCTACTTTTACCTTTGACAGGATGATGGAGAGTCGGGGCATCAGCCCGACTCAGTTTATGCGATAATCATGTCTATATATGTTGGTCTATGGCGAGTTGTGTAGGGTACTTGACCTGCAGGTACTCGACAGAGTACCCCACACTCTATCGAGTAACTGCAGGAAGGAAAGAAAGGAAGCATTCTGATCTCGGGCTACTCGATCGAGTAGCCAAGACACTCGATCGAGTAGCATGGCACTCGATCGAGTAGCATGGCACTCGATCGAGTACCTATACATACTCGATCGAGTGACACTGTTACAGGAGGTTTTTGAAAATTAAAAATGTTCAATTGTTTTATAATTACGATTTTAATGTTTACAGTAGTTGTGAGTACGTAATAACACCTTTGAACCGTTAATTTCATATGTTACAAGTCATGATTGAAGTTTTATAAGCGTATTTGTCACAATTAGTAAGGCGGTAATAATTTCTTGTTACTTTTATTTTGTATGCGCCTTTTTACGATCTATTTATCGGAGTTGTAGCTTCTCGTACATTTGTGCATACCATATTAATATATGTTGTCATCGGTGACTAGTTATTCCGGTGGCGTGTGTATAATTTTAATTCAACGAGTGTACAAGTAATGAGTAATGTCCATCATAATGTGGTTTTCTTTCATGTTTTGGTGCCCATAACAAGTAATACGTGTTATTATTTGGGTGGTGAACTTCGGGGACGAAGTTCCTTTTTAGAGGGGAAAAGTAATGTCGCGGAATAAAAAGGCGGAATAAAAAGGTTGTTCTTGAATAATGTCTTGCTAGTTCATAATGCTGTTAGTAGTTGTTTGTAATGTGGTTGGTGTCACGTATGAATAACGTTTTGCTTGTTTATAACGTTGTTGGTAATTGTTGTGTGGTTGTATGTTTCAAAAGATGGTTATGATGGAATCACGTTGCCAAATAACGTGGCGGTAGTAGTCACACCACATGAAAGTTGATATGAGACATGTTCTAGATTGACAATTTGACAGTCGTTACGATACGTTGGGGGATCATGAGTGACGATTCGCATTGCGCGTTGAATGTTTTATATATATATACAAAGTAAAGGTCAACTGTGAGTAAGCTTGCATGATAGTAATAAGAGTCTTTAGATGTATGTATAGACGGTGATGATGACGACATGGGGGGGGGGAAGTGATAATTCCAGAGAATAGTGGGCTGAGCGGGAAAATGGATGAAGTCGTGTAGTTTTCGTGTCTCGAGCGGGAGATAGGTGAGGTGAACTTCGGGGACGAAGTTCTTTTTAAGGGGGGAAGATTGTAATACCCGTCCTTTTAGGGACCCTTTGACTATCGTTGACCGACCTTGGGAGCGGAAGTAGCCTTAGGAATGTATACCAAAACCTGTTTGGGCGGCGTGTAAGAGTGGTACTCGATAGAGTAGAGGCTACTCGATCGAGTAGATAAGGTACTCGATCGAGTAGGGGGTTACTCGATCGAGTATGTTGGGTACTCGATCGAGTGCCCGGTTTCCAGCGAGGGTTATATATCGCGTTTTGTTAAATCCGCAAATCACTTCCGCCACTTTCCTCCTATCCTTCAGCCGCCTCTTTCCCTTCCCTTCACCTCAAAACCTCCATGGGTGCCTTTTGAAGATTCTTGAGCCTTAGGAGAGCGTCTCGTGAGTCGGGTAGCGGTCTCTTGCTGAGTTTCCCCTAATAGGTATGTCATAATCATCATCCGTGCCTTTGTTTCTATAGCTAGGGTTTGTTCGTTAGTAATAGATGTTTGTATGTCGGTAATAGGCTTTGCTTGGTCGCGGGAGATGTTGTCTGTCGGCGTGGATTGGTTGCGGTTGCATAAAGGTAGGTTCGCCTACTCAGTTTCTGTTGACGGTCTAGTGTGTCGGTCGTTGTGGTAGTGGTGTGCTTGTTTGTTGTAGTATTTGTTTGTGTTGTGACTGTGATGGAGATCGTTGTTGGTGGTTCTCGAGATGCGTTCTCGGCTGAGTGGGGTCACTTGCGGGAGTGATCTCACGCCCTAGTTTCGCCCTTCGTGGAACCCGCCACGGAAGGGGATGTGCACATTAATGAGCAGGGTTATCGCTCGTACGATGAGCGGGGCTTAGGTGGGAACGGCTGCGGTCCCCCACTGGCAGGACTGGTCCAGTGGACAGTCAGTGACAGGTTTGGTTGGATTGTTGTGTTTGTAGTTGGGACTAGTGTCATTCTTTGTGTTGTTGTTTGTAGCTGTCTTGTCTTGTCTCAGTACTGACCTTGTGTGGTTGTTTGTTTGTTATGTGTCTGCCGTGATCCCTTATGGTGAGCAGTCGGTCTTAGCAGGTGTTGATGATGTTGATAGCTGATTTCCGGGCAGGGATGAGTCTTCACGAGTTATGTTGGTTATAGCGAGTAGTCCTTGAGTTGTAACATTGTATTGTACTGTATTTTGGTTTAAATCGCTTGTAACACAACTTGACAGTTCTTTTATTGACGTTTGATAATTACTTCCCTCGGGCAACCGAGATGGTAACGCCCTTATATGTTAGGGAAGGCCTAGTTAAGGCTCCTCTGAATATCGGGGTGTTACACTTCCAATGTCTCTGACCCTGAGTTTGTGCCATCCAATGGAGTTCAGTCCAAAGATTATCAGAACGATTGCAAAGGTGCATCCACTGAAGTAATGCATGCCAGACCTCCTGAGAGAAAGTACAGCTGAAAAAGAGATGTTCATGGCTTTCTGCAGCTGCCTGACAGAGAACACATCTGTTTATGAAAAGCAGGCCCCTACTAATAAGTAGATCAACCGTGGGTAGATGTTTAGAAGCGGCTAAGATGGCACAGATCCTATGCTTAGGAACAATAGCATTCCCCTGCAAAGATTTATACCAGTAGACTATCTCCCCCTTATCTCTGAACCAGTGGTAAGCATCACTGACCTGGAATTGGCCCTTCCTAACCCAAGAGTTTAGAATCTGGGTAGCAGCATCAAGAGAACCAGAACGAGCCACAAGATAGTCTTATACTGCAAGAATACTACAGAGACTCTCAGAATAGCGATCCTTGGCACTAAGAGTCCAAATAGACCCAGAGGAGAGGATATAGGCTTTATTCCACAAAGCCCAGATTCAAGAAGAGTCATTCTCCAGGAGCCAGAGCCATTTTGCAAGGAGGGCTTTGTTCCAGGACAGAATTTCCTTAACACCAAGACCACCCTCTTGAACAGGTCGACAAATAACCTTCCAGGAGTGGAAAACATGCTTCCTGCAGTCCTTATCAACATACCAGAAGAAATCCTTGCAGATTTTAGTAATACGTTTTAAAATGGCTTTGGGAAGTAAAGCACTAGCACACCAAAAATTAGTAATGCCAAAAATAACAGAGTTGAGTATCTGAATCCTCCCAGCATAGGAAAGAAATCTATTAGACCAGTGGAGGAGAGAAGTCCGAACTTTGGTAAGGAGGGTACCATAAATCTCAGTAGAATTTCGACAAGAGTTCAGAGGGATGCTAAGATATCTAAAGGGGAAACTACCTTCAGTGAACCCAGTATGTTGAAGGATAAGGGCTTTAACTGCAGGAGAAACCCCACCAAAATAGATCTCAGTTTTACTAATATTAGGTTTTAGACCAGACCATTTAGCAAAAAGATTCAACAGATGGACAGCTCCTTGAACAGAAGGAAGATCACCCCTAACAAAAAGCATGAGATCATCTGCAAAGATCAAGTGAGTAAGCTTGAGTTGAGAGCATTTAGGATGCAAGGAGACTTGAGGTTGGAGGGTTAATTGCCTAAGATAACGAGAAAGAACCTCCATGCTAATGACAAATATATAGGGAGAGAGTGGGTCACCTTGCCTGACACCACTTTTCCCTTTAAAGAAACCATGCACAGCTCCATTAACCTTAATGGAAAACCAGGAACCTGAGATACAACCCATAATCCAGCTTATGAAGATAGGAGGGAACTTCAAAGCTTCAAGCATACTCCTAACAAAATCCCATTGGAGGGAATCAAAAGCTTTTTGAATGTCAACCTTGATCAAGCTCCTAGGAGTAATGTATTTCCTAGTATAATTCCTAACCAAGGACTGAGAGAGCATAATATTCTCAAAAATGCTTCTTCCCTGAATAAAAGCAGCCTGTTCAGGGCCTATGATAGAGGGGAGAATAACTTTGAGTCTGTTGGCAATGACCTTACTCACAGTTTTATATATAGTAGTGCAACATGAGATAGGTCGAAAATCAAGAACAGACTGACTAACTTTCTTTTTAGGAATGAGAGTAATAAGGGTGGAATTTGCTTGCTTACTCATTTTACCAGTCCTGAAAAATTCCTGGGCAGCAGAACAAAAATCCTTCCCTACGAGATCCCAAGAATCCTTAAAGAAAGCAGAAGAAAACCCATCAGGGCCAGGACTCCTATCAGAGCCAATACTGAACAAAGCATCCTTGATTTCAGAGATAGTAACAGGCTTGGTAAGAGCAGCATAGTCAGTATCAGGAACACAAGGGCCTTGTTGGATAAACTCTACATCTAAGGGAGCAACCTCAGTACTTGCCCCCAAAAGAGAAGTGTAGTAATCCACAAAGCCAACAGCAACATCAGCTAAACCAGTCCTCTCTTTACCATCTTTATCAAGGATCCTACCAATAATTTGCTGCTTCTTTCTTTCATGAATTTTAGCAAAGAAAAACTTAGAAGAGCAATCCCCATGTTTAATATCATCTACCTTAGCTTTTTGTTTGAGCATGCTCATTTCAGCAGCTTTGAGACTATTATATTCAGCCAAAAGTCTCCTTTCCAAGTCAATCAGGGAGTGAGACAAAGGAGAAACTTGGAGCTCATGTTGACAATCCATGAGAGAAGATCGAGCAAGTGAAACTCTTTCAGAGAGAGAACTGAAATGGTTCTTATGAAGCTGGAGTAAACCATGCTTAACATACTTGAGCTTGCTAAAGACTCTAAACATAGCAGAACCCTGAACATAAGTCTGCCAAGCCTGAGAAACAATGCCCTTGTATTGAGAATGGCCAATCCAACAATTCAAAAAACT
>NW_027413827.1:900000-1010000 GCF_048544455.1 Silene latifolia | reverse complement strand
GGGTTTTCCTAGTTAGTTGCATGTTTACTTGATTTAAGAGGATAATGATTGATGTATTTGCATGATTAGTATTGTTATTGAATTTGTGATTCTTGGATGTTTGGCTTGGTTGTTGTTTGTCTATGGTTCTCGAGGTGCGTCCTCGCCTGAGTAGAGTCATCATCGGGAATGGCTTCACGCCCTTGATTCACCCCTTGGGGTTCCCGTCACAAGGGCATGTGCACATTAATGGACATGGGTTATTGCTCGTTGCGATAAGTGAAAATGCGATGGGCAAGGCTATGGTCCCCCATTGGCGGTGAGGATTACCTGTTGCGATGGGTAATCTGGCAAGGGCTACAGACTTAGATCTGTAATCGGTTACTGGTTATTAATGGAGTTTGGAGGATGCTTCTATGATTGGATTGGATTGTATTGGTTGAATATGTGATTTCTTATCTTGATTATTTAGTGAACTGACCCCGTTTATATTTTCTAAAACTGGGGTGATCCATTCGGCGGTGGTGAGCAGATATTGACAGGTGATGATGTCATCTTAGCTGCGGGATCGAGGATGGGATGTCATCACCTAGAGTCTTAGCTTCCGCTGTCATGAGTCCTTAGATACTTTTGAGTTGTAATTGCTTTACATTCTTTATACTTTGGATTTTGGGTTTTGAGATATGTAATAAGTTAACTTTATACTTTAATAATTGTTCTTTGATGGTCACTAATGATATACTTACCTCGGGCAACCGAGATGGTAGCACCATTATATGTTAGGGTGGTCCTTAGTAAGGCAACTTGGTATATGGTGTAATACTCCGTATTTATGGTCTTGGGGGTACTCTATCGAGTAGCCCTTACTCTGTCGAGTAAGGGTATGTTGCAGAATAAAATAGTTTCTGACCTGTTGGGCACTCGATCGAGTAGGGGGGTACTCGATCGAGTACCTTGGGTACTCGATCGAGTGTCCGGTTTATCGGGGGTTTTTCTCGGGTTTTGTTAATTACGCGATTAAGGTATTTAAATCAATTCGTCTTTATTCTAAATCACTTTTACCAAAACCTAAAACCGGTTTAAGAGAGAAAGCAGTCAGTCCTTCTTCCTAATCGCGTTCTTGACAATTCCCGGAGTTCAGACGGTCGGTTTGCATCGTAGTTTGTGTCGTTGGATTCCTTGCGTCGAGGGTAAGCTTCTAGCATAAATTTTATAACGCTTTGTTAAGATTAGTGAAACCCTAATTTAGTAATTGGGGGTTTTATGAATAGTGTTTGAATGGTAGTATCCGTGTGTTATATGTTAGGAGGAGAATTCATAGAAGAGGCATTTTGAGACATTTTGTAGATACCGTCTGCGTGTGTGCTTTCCAGGTAGGATTTCTACTCGTATTAGTCCCATAATGGGATCTTGGTGATATGTTGTATGTAGTTGGTTTGATTTAATGATTGTTGTGATTGTGATTGTGGATGTGTTTGTTGATGGTTCTCGAGATGCGTTCTCGGCTGAGTGGGGTCACTTGCGGGAGTGATCTCACGCCCTAGTTTCGCCCTTAGTGGAACCCGCCACGAAAGGGGATGTGCACATTAATGGACGGGGTTATCGCTCGTACGATGAGCGGGGCTTAGGTGGGAACGGCTGCGGTCCCCCATCGGCAGGTGGGTCCAGTGGACGATCGGTGATTGAGACGGTTGGTTGGGTGTGTGTGTGTGTGTGGCGATTCAAATTTGTCTGTTTGTCTTATTATTGTTATCTGTTTTGATTGTGTGATTAGATCGACCCGGTGTTGTTTTGTAAACTGCGGTGATCCATTCGGGATGGTGAGCGAGATATTGAGCAGGTATAGAGATGATACGGGGATAGCTGGGATGGCCACGACATGACGATAGAGTCTTCCGCTGTAGTTTAGCATTTATTTATATTTCGGTTTGAGTAGACGATTTGGAATAATGTATCTTGCTTTGTTTGGTTTCAAGGATTGTATTCATTCATTAAACTATTAATAATAAGTATTGTTTCTTTATCGTTGTTGTTTGATTATCATACCTCGGGCAACCGAGATGGTGATGTCTCCATACCTGAGTGGTCCTGGTAAGGCACTCGGAGTATGGGGGTGTTACAAATGGTATCGAGCGACGATCCCGAAACCCGTAACCAATGAACTTAATGAACATAGGGAGTCAATTAAAATGAACCCGGGGTAAAAGTTGTAGGAGCTAGTGCAAAGGCTTGGGAGACGTCCTAAAGTCGCGGGGTCGCCCTACAACTTTGAACCGGTCACATGGGAAAGTGTTTGTTGAGTCGTACGTGTGATTGTTTAACTTGTGCAATAAAGTGATGAAGTGTGTTGATTGTTTGGTGTTGAAATAGGAAGTTGAGCATTGAAAGAAAATGATATGTGGAACATGTTAATGAGATGATAACATGTTGGATGTTTATAATGTGGCTTTAATAGCATGATGAGTTGATTTTGTTGATTAGTAGAATAGATGTGTAGCCTATTTGTTAGAATATAATGTGGTTTTACAAAGTTTGGCATGTTAATATGCGAGTAACATGCGGGTAGCTCTTACGTATGGGGGGTACTTGATCGAGTGAGACTGACTCGATCGGGTAGTTTTTTAAGCGATTTTGAGTCCGAATCGCGTTTTGGGGCACTCGATCGAGTAACTAGGGGTACTCGATCGAGTAGAAAAGGTCACTCGATCGAGTAGCCTAGATACTCGATCGAGTGGGTTAGAGATCAGAAGGTCTGTTTGGTTCCGGAGTTTGGGTACTCGATCGAGTACATAGGGGCACTCGATCGAGTAGCCCGTTACTCGATCGAGCGGGTCCGGATACTCGATCGAGTAGGTCCGGGCAACGCGTGTTCGTGTTTTGAGGTTTAGTACGCGTGTTTATGTTTACCCCTTTATTCTATAGCTTCAAGATGCCGCCAAAGAGAAATGCCTTGTACGCGAGAGCTGAGCTTATGACTACGGATGACATCGTTAAGATGTTGGAACACCAAGACGCTCTCACGGAGACCCTGAAGAGAGTGAACGAGGACAAGGATAAGAGTAAGGAGAAGGAGGTTGACCATGCTAAAGTCAGCCTCTATATCGCGAGGTTTAACCCGAAGGAGTACAAGGGGGTTGAGGAACCTAATCACCTTGATAGTTGGCTGAGGGAGATGGAGAACATACTAGATTTAGTTTGTCCCGATGAGATGAGAGTGGATCAGCTGCATTCTATCCGAGGGAGGCAGCTGGCAAGTGGTGGGACTCAGTGAAAGTGAGTGCCAAGGAGATATATACCAACCAGGGGTTACCTGCTATACCTTGGGAGGAGTTTCGTAGGGCTGTGAGGAAGGAGTTCGTGCCAGAACATGTGAGGAGTAAGCTGAGGGAGGAGTTCGACAAGTTTAAGATGACGGCTGAAATGTCTGTGGCTGAGTACTACAGGCAGTTCAATGAGAAATCCAGATATGCTGAGGACATGGGTTTGAGTGAGGAGAATCTTGCTTTGAGGTTTGAGAGAGGGCTAACCACGACAATCATGGATAAGTTACCCGTGGGGGTCCTTGCGATGTGAAGGAAGCATATGAGAGAGGGCCGGGAGAGCCGAGAGACTAGTGGAGATGGCTAAGGAGAGGTCGGGTGGAGAGAAGAGGAAGTCCGAGAGCGAGGGTGGTGGCCAATCTAATTTCAAGAAAGGCAACCACAATCAATCTAAGGGATTTTCTTCGGTTCCGGGTTTAGTCTTTGGAACTTCCTTTGGGAGAGGTCGTGGGAGTGTGAGCAACGGTGGGAGTGACACGCCGGTTGTGGTGGCGTAGGCCACAAGAGACATGAGTGCACGAGCGCACCGGGATCTTTCCAGAGACTGCGCAGAAGCCGCGAGCAATGCACCAGCTGGATCATGGCCAAACCGTGGAGGTCAGAGCTACCAGAGTGGAGGCAACCGCAACGGCGGTAATTCTTATCAGAAGACACCGATGAACAACAACAACAACCAAGGGTCGGGTGCTAAGCCGACCGCATCAGCTAGTACTGTCCAGGGAGGTGGGCAGAAGACCAGTGGCAAGCTATTCATGATGGACAAGAAGGCAGCTGAGGAAGATGAGCATGTTATCACCGGTACATTCCTTGTTAATGGTATTCCTACGTTTGTTTTGTTTGATTCGGGGGCTTCTCAGTCGTTTGTGTCTTCGAGTCATGTGAAACAGTTGGGTTTGAGAGTATATGAGTCTGTTAATGAGCAAGTTTTCATACCTTCTGGTGAGTCTGTACCATGTGGGAGGTTGTTTAGAGATGTATCCTTGATAGTAGGGCAAGTTGATTTCCCTGTAGACTTGCTAGAGTTTCCTTTTAATGGTTTTGAGATGATAGTTGGGATGGATTGGTTAGGAAAGTACAAAGCCAAGATAGACTGTCATCAAAAGAAAGTGTCCCTAAGAGGTCCTAAGGGTGTTAGTGTGTCTTACCGTGGGTTTCTAGTCATACCCAAAGTTAAGTTGATTGCAGCTGTCACTTTGAAGTCGTATCTGAGGAAGGGATGTCCTCTGATTTTGTGCCATGTGAGAGATGATCGGATAGAGAGCCCGGCAGTTGAGGAGATACCAGTGGTGGGAGAGTATGCAGATGTCTTTCCAGAGGAGATTCCGGGGTTGCCACCGAAGAGGGAGATAGATTTCACCGTTGAGTTGAAGCCAGGGACGGGGCCAATCTCTAAGGCACCGTACCGTATGGGTCCTAAGGAGATGGAGGAGCTTAGGAAGCAGTTGGATGATTTGATAGAGAAGGGATACATTAGACCAAGTGTATCGCCTTGGGAGCACCGATTCTTTTCGTGAAGAAGAAAGATAGGAGTTTGAGGCTGTGCATAGATTACAGAGAGTTAAACCGTGTGACGATAAAGAACAAGTATCCTTTGCCAAGGATAGATGACCTGTTTGATCAGTTGAGTGGTGCAACGGTCTTTTCTAAGATCGATTTGAGGTCCGGGTACCATCAGGTGAAGATTAGAGATGTGGACATACCGAAGACAGCCTTCACGTCGAGGTATGGCCATTATGAGTATGTGGTGATGCCGTTTGGGTTGTCCAATGCGCCGGCAGTGTTTATGGATTTGATGAATAGGATCTTTAGACAGTTCTTGGACCAGTTCGTGGTGGTGTTTATCGATGATATCTTAGTCTACTCAAAGACTAAGGAGGAGCATGAGGAGCATCCGAGGATCGTGTTGCAGACGTTGAGAGATCATGAGTTGTATGCTAAGCTGTCTAAGTGTGAGTTTTGGTTGGAGAAAGTTGCTTTTCTGGGGCATGTAATCTCTAAAGATGGGGTAGCTGTGGATCCGGCGAAGATTGAGGCAGTGACAAAGTGGGAAGCATCAGAAGAATGTTCTTTGAAGTGAGAAGTTTCTTGGGTTTAGCTGGATACTACAGACGGTTCGTGAAAGATTTCTCCAAGATAGCTAGACCGATGACAGCGTTGATGAGGAAAGAGAACAGGTTTCGTTGGGATGAGAGTTGTGAGACGGCGTTCCAAACATTAAAGGAGCGTTTGACCACAGCTCCTGTCCTCGCATTACCTGAAGGGAGCGAGAATTTCGAGGTTTATACAGATGCCTCGAAGAATGGGTTGGGATGTGTGTTGATGCAGAATGGTAAAGTGATTGCCTATGCTTCTAGGCAGTTGAAGCCTTATGAGGAGAACTACCCTACTCATGATCTGGAGTTGGGTGCAGTGGTGTTTGCTCTCAAGATTTGGAGGCACTACCTTTATGGAGCAATTTTTAAGGTATTTTCTGATCACAAGAGTCTCAAGTACATCTTCACGCAGAAGGAGTTGAACATGAGACAGAGGAGGTGGATGGAGCTGATTGGTGATTACGACATGGAAATCATCTACCATGAAGGAAAGGCCAACGTTGTAGCTGATGCTTTGAGTAGGAAGAGTGTACATTCTTTGTGTACAGCTCTATCTTTGATGAGGCTGAGGGATGAGGTAGCGAGCTTTGGGATTCATATGTTGCGAAAGGAGATGCCATGGGTGATATGACAAAGACATATGGAGTTTTATGATGATATTCGAGGTAAACAGGCTTTGGATCCTAAGATAGTGGAGTGGAGAGTTGGAGTAGAGAAAGGGACGGTGTCCGGTTTTCCATTCATACGAGATGGTAGTTTGAGGTTTGATGGTAGGTGGTGTGTTCCTAATGACGAGGAGTTGAAAAAGATAATCATGAAAGAAGCGCATTGCACACCATATTCTGGGTTCATCCGGTGGAGACAAGCTTTACAAAGATTTGAAGAAAACGTTTTGGTGGCCTGGGATGAAGAAAGAGACAGCTGAGTTTGTGTCCCGTTGTTTGACATGCCAGAGAGTTAAAGGGGAACAGAGAAGACCACAAGGTAAGGTTCAGTCCTTGGAGGTGCCTGAGTGGAAGTGGGAATCCATTTCCATGGATTTCATTGTGGGTTTGCCGAAGAGTCAACAAGGTAACAATATGATTTGGGTGATAGTAGATCGTCTGACCAAGTCAGCTCACTTTGTTCCAATGAAAGATACATGGACTAAGGCACAATTGGCTATGGCCTATCGAAAGAACGTGCTTAAGTTACATGGTGTCCCTAAGGACATAGTGTCTGACAGAGATGCGAGGTTTATATCGAGGTTTTGGAAGGAGTTGCAGGAATCGTTGGGAACAGCTTTGAAGATGAGTACAAACATTTCATCCTGCGACGAGATGGGCGACCGAGAGAACAATCAAGACCTTGGAAGATATGTTGAGAGCGTGTGTGATGGATTTCGGTGGTAGCTGGGAGCAGAGGTTGGACTTGATAGAGTTTTCTTACAACAACAGCTATCACACTAGTATTGGTATGGCACCGTTTGAGGCTTTGTACGGGAGGAGGTGTAGGAGTCCGATCTGTTGGGACGATAGTGCTGAGGCAGTGGTTTTAGGACCAGAGATGGTACATGAGATGGTGGAACAGATTAAGATGATCAGGGAACGGATGAGAGCAGCTCAGGATCGACAGAAGAGTTATGCAGATCTACATCGTCGGGACATAGAGTTTCAGGTTGGGGACAAGGTTCTTCTGAAAGTGTCTCCTATGCGCGGAGTCATGAGGTTTGGGAAGAAAGGCAAGCTAAGTCAGAAGTTTATAGGACCTTATGAGATCTTAGAGCGAGTTGGGGAAGTGGCTTATCGTTTGGCGTTACCGGCTGCTTTGGAGAGAGTGCATAATGTGTTTCATGTATCGCAGCTGCGGAAGTATGTGAGTGACCCGTCACATGTGTTGGAGGCAGAGAGCTTAGAACTGGATGAGTCTTTATCATATCTTGAGGTGCCTAAGCAGATCCTAGACCGAAAAGTTAGAAAGACCAGGAGGGGTGAGACAGTTTTGCTTAAGATCCTTTGGTCTAACCATGAGACGGAGGAAGCTACATGGGAGGCGGAGGATATCGTGAAAGAGCGTTACCCTTTCCTTTTTGATCAGGTATGTATGGTTACGGGGACGTAACCTTGTTTCTTTTAGGGGGGTAGGAGATAATCGCAAGAGTTTTTAGGAGTTTTATACACCTTTTATATGTTGTGTCGGGATGTTTGTCTTGGGTTTGTGTCATGTTTTTGTTTGATGGTTGAGTCGGGAATGTTGAGGGAGTACCTTTGTTTTTGTTGTGGTTTGAACTTCGGGGACGAAGTTCTTTTTAAGGAGAGAAGACTGTAATACTCCGTATTTATGGTCTTGGGGGTACTCTATCGAGTAGCCCTTACTCTGTCGAGTAAGGGTATGTTGCAGAATAAAATAGTTTCTGACCTGTTGGGCACTCGATCGAGTAGGGGGGTACTCGATCGAGTACCTTGGGTACTCGATCGAGTGTCCGGTTTATCGGGGGTTTTTCTCGGGTTTTGTTAATTACGCGATTAAGGTATTTAAATCAATTCGTCTTTATTCTAAATCACTTTTACCAAAACCTAAAACCTGTTTAAGAGAGAAAGCAGTCAGTCCTTCTTCCTAATCGCGTTCTTGACAATTCCCGGAGTTCAGACGGTCGGTTTGCATCGTAGTTTGTGTCGTTGGATTCCTTGCGTCGAGGGTAAGCTTCTAGCATAATTTTTATAACGCTTTGTTAAGATTAGTGAAACCCTAATTTAGTAATTGGGGGTTTTATGAATAGTGTTTGAATGGTAGTATCCGTGTGTTATATGTTAGGAGGAGAATTCATAGAAGAGGCGTTTTGAGACAGCTGTAGATACCGTCTGCGTGTGTGCTTTCCAGGTAGGATTTCCTACTCAGTATTAGTCCCATAATGGGATCTTGGTGATATGTTGTATGTAGTTGGTTTGATTTAATGATTGTTGTGATTGTGATTGTGGATGTGTTTGTTGATGGTTCTCGAGATGCGTTCTCGGCTGAGTGGGGTCACTTGCGGGAGTGATCTCACGCCCTAGTTTCGCCCTTAGTGGAACCCGCCACGAAAGGGGATGTGCACATTAATGGACAGGGTTATCGCTCGTACGATGAGCGGGGCTTAGGTGGGAACGGCTGCGGTCCCCCATCGGCTGGTGGTGGTCCGGTGGGGTCGGTGATTGAGACGGTTGGTTGGGTGTGTGTGTGTGTGTGTGGATTCAAATTTGTCTGCTTGTCTTATTATTGTTATCTGTTTTGATTGTGTGATTAGTACTGACCCCGGTGTTGTTTTGTAAACCAGCGGTGATCCATTCGGGGATGGTGAGCAGATATTGAGCAGGTATAGAGATGATACGGGGATAGCTGGGATGGCCACGACATGACGATAGAGTCTTCCGCTGTAGTTTAGCATTTATTTATATTTCAGTTTGAGTAGACAGTTTGGAATAATGTATCTTGCTTTCAGTTTGGTTTCAAGGATTGTATGCATTCATTAAACTATTAATAATAAGTATTGTTTCTTTATCGTTGTTGTTTGATTATCATACCTCGGGCAACCGAGATGGTGATGTCTCCATACCTGAGTGGTCCTGGTAAGGCACTCGGATTATGGGGGTGTTACATATGGGGGTGTTACAAAGTGGTATCAGAGCGGTGATTTTGGAACCTAAAACCAATGAACAAAATGAACATAGGGTGTCTAATTAAAATGAACCCGTGTAGGAGTTGTTTGGAGCTACCGCAAAGGCTTGGGAGACGTCCCAAAGTCGCATCTTGGCCCTTACAGCTTTGAG
The DNA here is from genome assembly GCF_048544455.1 of Silene latifolia. Classification (NCBI taxonomy): domain Eukaryota; kingdom Viridiplantae; phylum Streptophyta; class Magnoliopsida; order Caryophyllales; family Caryophyllaceae; genus Silene; species Silene latifolia. The sequence goes on along the minus strand of NW_027413827.1, from coordinate 1,000,823 downwards.
CTGGTCACTATGGGGTGTCTTGGAAAGTCGTTACGTGTGTTATATATGTTTCTTGTGAGCTTGTTGGATGAATTGAAAGTATATGATTACATTAATATGGAGTGTTGTGGATGATATGATCATGATGGGTGTTATTATGTGGCATTTGACATGTTTAGTAATATGTATAAGGAAAATGATATGCATATATATAATGTTTAAGTGACGGGTATACTTGTTTGTCGTTGAAGGTCGAATAATCAAGTGCGGGAAATAGCCGGATTTTATTGGGCTTATTTCAAGAGGTTGCTGTGTAGAGACTTGTTCGTCGTTGAAGGTCGAATAATCGACTGCGGGAAATAGCCGTATTTTATTGGGCTTATTTCAAGAGGTTGTTGTTAGGTTCTAAAACCCGCTTATTAGACATTTCTAATGTAGATCTAAGTTACTAATTAATTTAGATATTGTGAATCTAGTTACATGCAAACAAAATTAAGAGTGAAAAGGAGAAAACGATTTTTCTTTACATTTGTATGAAACGAAAATGGGCACAAGGTTGGACTCCTTCCAACCTTGTTCTTGAGCTATGAATAAAAAGGATGATCCTCCAAGTTTCAAAGTAGAAACTCTCCTATCAATTGCACCCAAGATTTTACCCAAAATATTTCTAGTAATATTAACTAGATATTACAATAAATCTAAATCCCTTAATATTATTTTTATTACTACTCTAGTAATTTAATAATAATAATATGTGGTTGTGTGATTTTTAGAGAGAAGCATGCAAAAATTAGAACTAGAAAAATGAGCAACCAATTGCTCCTTTTAAGCACAAAAAATCGGCTCCATGTGTGGACAGCGGGCCGCCCACGGGGGCGCTTGGGACGAAGGGGGCTCGAAAACAAGCGTTTGCATTTTGTAAGGAGTCGCCACCAATTTTTATGGGAAATTGGAACCGTTCGAGTACCTCGTGTCATGTCAAGACACAAAGTGGTGACATGAACACTAAGCAATCGTTACCCTTAGCATTCTATGTCTAGAATGACTCTCGTGGATGCCAATGAACACGGGTGCTCACGGAGATCTGGAGTAAGGGGTGAGGGTACGTATTAGGAAGCTCTTTTGATCGAACACCTAATCCCGCCCGCCTCGATAGCGGCCTCTACTAATGATTAGGGAGTTTATTCGTACTTGATATATCGTCGGCTATATGCATGCAATGCAACATCCATTAGATTAATCCTAGCATGTGAAGATTTAATACTAAGTCGGTTGACATGTAATTTAGCATACAATTGATGTCGAAGTCGGGATTTAATATTGATTTACATGTGAGAACATACAAACAACACAAGGATGAAAATTACAATAATGAAAACTACAATAATTACATTGGAATAGGTGATTTATATCGGAAATACCGCTAAAACGGATAATTTGAGAAAAAGGAATAAAAGAAATAAATTAATAAATTAACAAACAGGAATTAGTGATATTACGGATATTAATGGATTAATTACGTAAACTAATTAAACTAGGTCAAGGCAGAAAAGGAGTTCAGGGACAGAATTCACCCTGGAACAGGCGCAGCAGGCACTGCGCCCTTTGGAAGAGGCGCAGCAGTTGCCGCGTCTGTTCCAAGGGTGTGTTCTGGCTGTGAAGCCGGAACTGCAAATCGTTAATGTTAATTGTTAAATTTAAGGATCGATTAGATTATAGACTCGGATGAAAGTGATTTAACAGATTATTTACATATGATTGAGGTCATAAAAGCAATAAAACATGAATGAGACGGAAACAAGACGGATTAATTATGTGAAGGGACGATGTTAATGAACGATTAATTAGTGACATCGGTGAATGAAACTAAACATGACGAAATATCAATGAATATGGATGCAAATATATCAACGATTTAATCTCGAAACTCAATATGAACAAATTGAATCTCTAAAACCCAGATTTGAATATTAATGACGAAAACCCGTAAATATTGATTATCTAAGATTTAAGTCGGAACAATGATGAATTAAACATGTTAATGATGAATGAATAATTATATACATGTGAATTGATATGTTATTATGATGAACGAATTAATGAACAAAAGGAAACAAATAAAACAAACACAAACACGAATTACAGAGGACGGAGGAAGAAGAAAAGAAGCAGGAACTGCGGCAGCCTCACGAAGAGGCGCGGCAGTCTTGCGCTCTCCTTCGAAGAGGGCGATTGCTTTGCGTCTTTTCTCGACGTCTGTCTCACGGAAATCCGCAAAAAGGTTTTAAAGACGGTTTTAGAAATCGGTTTTAATGGTGTTTCCGATACAAGTCTTACAATCGTTATGCAATAATTAAAATACAATAAATAAAAGGAGAGATTACACCCTCAGACTTACATGTTGACGGAACGAGATGAACTAAGAAGATCGATTAGTGAATGCTCGACGCGAATGCAAGGAAAGAGTGCCCTCGTAAGAGGAAAACGATTAAGCAAATTGATTAATTAAGTTGATTATGTGTAGTGGTCAAATTGGTCGGTCATGCAACGGAGAGGCTGGTACCCGGAAGGATCCGAGCTTACGTGGTCGAATGTTCAAGCACGTAGGCGCCAATTAGTAAGAACAAAGTCTAGAATGCAAAGGGAGAAGAGAAGGGCGGACACTCGCGTGAGAAATATGAGGAACGAAAGCTCCTATTTATACTAATCACGTGAAGGTTTAGGGTTTCGGAGACTCTTTGGAAGTGAATCTCGGAAAGATATAAAAAAGATACGTAAATCATGCAAAGAAGGACCTGGGAAGAGGCGCAGCAGCTACTGCGTCTCTTGGAAGAGGCGCAGCACCTGCTGCGTCTGTTCCCAGAAGGTTTCCTCCTGTTTAAGAAAGATTTCCGTGTTTAAATTATGGTAGGACGGATTTAATTCGATTATCTTTTGAATATTACGGGATATTGTTTGCCAAAAGATAAAATTTGAGAAATATGGAATAGAAATATCCGGAACATTCCAGAACATTCTGACTCGGGATTTAACAGCTATCAGAAAATGGAGACGGTTTTTGACCCGGACTCCGAATGTACTCTAATTACTGCCAAAACGACCGTATCGGGACGTAGATGACAACTAAGAGGTTGACATTAATATTTGAGCAATCACTTGACGATAATCTTACGAACTGTCACAAATCGTTCCGCGAATCAAACATGCGGCCCAATCATCACCGGGTGGTTTGCGAGAGGTGCAGAAACGAGGTGTCTATAGAGCCCCCACTTTGACTGAGGCTTGGACAAGGCGAAAGTCAAAGTATAGCCATCAGGTCAATCGAAGATTACAACCTGACGACTATGGCGACGCGAGGCGGCTCAAGGGGTCTGAGCCAAGGACCTGTCGTCGGGAACATTTTAGAGTCTGTCGACTTCCGGGGAGGGTCGTTTAAAGTCCATTAGACTACGTAAGGAGGCTCGCCAGCCATAAGAAGAGACCATACCTGAGACTTCTTCTCGAGATGCTTCCGGAGGTGCATAGGAGCTAAGGTTAAGCGTAGGAGCTAAGGTTAAGACCTAAAAGTTATATAAGATCGGTGTTAGGGTGTGGGACCCTAAAGGAAAGCATTGACGGGAAGGAGGCCAAATAATACGGTCAACTTAAAGGTTTGGGCATAGGAACTTACGGAGAACGACACTGTCGAACCCCGCGGGGAAACAAGAAATATTGAAAACAGCAGGACTTCGGTAGAAACTGCTGGGGGGAATCCGCTTGCGTCGGTCTCAAACGAACTCTGGCAAAACTTGGGGTTGAATCTGCTTGCGTCGGTCTCAAGCGAACTCTTGTTGGGGAGTATATTGACGACTAGGAACATCTTGATCGTCGTGGGAGAAGTCTTGAGTGAGCGATCGCAAAATACTCTCGCACTTTGGGCAAAATAAATTGAGCAATATCGCAAAATATGCTGCGCGGGATAAAATGAATTTGGACAATATGCGCAAAATACGTGCTTATTTGGATAAAATGCGGACCGAAACGAAAGAAAATCGTCGAAACGGACCAATAGCGTTGAAGAAGAGGCGCACCAAAGATGGGCCCACAAATAACGAACTCATAACGAATTTTTGAAAATCCATATGGAGGGAAGCAAAGGAAGAGGCGCAGCAAGAGCTGCGTCTCTTGGAAGAGGCGCAGCGCCTGCTGCGTCTTTTCCCCAATTTGGCAATTCTGCGTAAAAACGCGAAATCAGAAGGGTTTTAATTCATTATTTTGAAACACAATTCACTTCATTCTCCCTCAAATCTTCACCAATTTCGTCGAGGTTGGATTCAAAAGCTTGCTTAAAATATGACTAATCGAGGTATGTGTTTTAATCTTGCATTAATCATCCGTATTTGTCGAATTTCGAGCCGCAAGAACTAGGGTTTTCGACCCATTTGATCGAAAATTTGGGGCTTTTCCCCCAAATGGATTTGTCATGCCAAATTGATACTAGAAATGAGTAGTAGGCAATGTTAGGAACATAACCATGTATTTACTTCGAATTTTCATCAAGTTTTGAGCCCTTGAGTGAATTTTGAGACGGTTTTACAGCTAGATCGTAAATTGCTTCGAAAATGGCCTTAGGATTGCCCATTTGTGATGAAATTTGATATTTGGGACCCTTGGATGATGGGTAAACTTCCCGTCATTTCGGAAGTTTGGTTTGTGACAGCTTTTGCAGGACACCTTTTAGGGCATAATCGCCGTTATAGCGAAATGCTGCCGAATTTTCGACTCGAATTCGGAACCGGGCTTTGACTTGGACTTGACTTGACCCTATTTATCACATGAGTGATCGAGTTGGCGGGAATATGGCCAAGGATGGCCAGCAAGGATAGTTTCTAGGCCTTGAAGGCTCAAAATAACTACTTAACAAAGGCTTGTCATCACGTGATGCGGCCTGGATTTGCTTTAATGTTGCAGGTGACGATGCTTCCACTTCCGGGAGGACTCCCATGGAGGTAGGCGCCAATGCGGTTGAGGAGGCTTTGGAGCAGGCTTTCACCGACGCGGTGATGGCTGCTGCAGACGAGGTTCCCGAGGAGGAGGGCGATGAGGAAGAGATTCCGAGACGGGCCCACCTCGGACGAGGGGTCGTCACCGAGAGGAGCTCTGCGTGGCCGAGACACGGGAGAGTAGGCACCTTGTGTGGGCTGCAGAGGGTCACTTGTCCTACAGGACGGTGAAGAGCTTGGTAAATAAGAATTCCCTAACTCATTACCTATCCTTTTCCATTTTTGTTCAAATCTCTCTTTTTTTTTAAATTTATTCAAAACTAAAGATAGCTTTGTTTCAAATCACAATAGGAGGCCGGGAACATCCGGTCGTTCTCGGGGTACACGACGGCGATGGAGCACTACGAGCGGCTGTCGGCGGAGGAGAGGGCCATGATTGAGCGCGGAGCGTTCGGTCCCTCGGGGTTCAGTCCGGAGGGATATCGTGAAGAGGAAGTTGCGGGCCAACCTTAGCCTGGTCCGTGCTTTCTTAGACCGATTTTGGGATACGACTTCCACGTTTCACCTGCCTTTTGGTGAGGTGGGAGTCACCTTGGAGGACTACGGCATGATTTTCGGTGTCCGTGTGGGACCGAGGAGATGGTGTGGCCGGAGGCGGCATGAGGGCGGACTCGGCCGAGGCGAGGAGGTTGATCGGTGGAACCCGTCGCCGAAGGTCGTTGCGGTGCGGGTTTGGTACCCAGTACCTATGTTCGAGATTACTTTGCGGGGAAGACCCCGGCGTCGGTGGTGATCGATGGGAGGGAGACGGTTCCTCCTCCTTTGGTGAGCGAGAGGGCTCGTTTGTGGCTCTGGTGGTTCTTGTCTTCGATTTACCTCCTGAGACAAGGGTGAGAGGTCGTCGACGAAGCTTCTTCCCTTTCTTTCGACCCGAGCTCCCTAGGGCGTTGGGGACCGGGTCACTGCTTGGTTTTGCGGTCCTCATCCGCTTCATGAGGGCCATGGTTCGTCCGGAGTTGATGGAGAAGGGGACTTCTCCCGGCGCGTCGGACAGGCTATTGTTGGAGGTATGAACCTTTCTTTTAATAGCAATTTCTTTTATCAAAGATCGAAAGATCGTCATTGACTATTCTGTTTCATAGGCGTGGGTGTACTCCTACTTTCCGAGTCTCGCGCCCAAGAGGACGGAGCCGTTGGAGAGGGCCTATCCCGTGGTGAGGGATTGGGTCATGTGCCGGACGAAGAGCAAGCGTTCTTCTCACAACGTCTACCGGCGGGACGTGAACGCCCTTGGTGAGCAGCGTGAGTATCCCGTTTGTATTCACATTTTTGTCCTTTGCTTTAATTTGATCATAGGAATGACCTTTGCCTTCATCGTCGCAGGTGGGTGCCCGGACCTTGGGCGGAGTACGCCTGGAGCGCCTCTTTTTTGTTTTTTGCCGAGGTCCTTCGTCCTAGGAGCTCGAGTCGCCGTTGTTGTTGTGGACGTCGATGGGTCCTGTATGGTATCCGGGCGAGCGGTTAGCTCGTCGGTGCTTTCGGGGCGCGTTGACGGTTCCGTTGATCCTCCTAGGACGATGTTCGGGGAGCCTTCCGAGGCTGAGAGGGAGGCGGACTTGGCCGTGCGGTGGTGACGACCTTCTTCTCGCTCGGCGAGGACTACTCGGCGTTCCTTTACGGGAGGTTGGCGTGCGGCCGTAGTGGTGAGCATCCTTTATTTTCTTTGTTTGACTTGAGAGTTACGACGAAAGATCGTCGATTAATGAGAGTCGCTTGTCTTTGCAGGAGGTTGAGGCGGCGGGCATCGAGCCCCCAGTGTACCCCGAGACCCTTGAGTACACTGACGCGACTGGGAGGACGACGATCTCCGAGTTGCGTGACTTTGACGTAGCTGTGACGGATGCTGGCCTAGATGACTGGCAGCATCTGATTCGGAGGGTGAGCCTCTAGCTTATCTATCTTTCGTGTAAGAACACATTTGTTCAATTTGCTGAGAATTTCTTTTGCAATGCAGGTCGCGCCATCTCGGTTCGTGGCACTATGGAGGGTGGCCAACCGGTTGCGAGCTACCGCCATCGAGGCACTCGTCGGTGGTCGAGGTCGCGTGTATGAACCTCATTTGATCTTTTTGATTTTGATTTATTTTGATTTCCAGTTTTGTTTTGAATTGATTGACATGAGCCAACTTGTTTGTTGTTTACAGGCTGGCCGTGAGTCGGAGCGAGAGTTGACCCAGGCTCGAGAGGAGACGGCTCGCTTGTTGAGGGAGCTCGAGTTTCGGGACGCCGAGATTGCCGCTCTTACGGCGAGGGTTGCTGAGTTGGAGGGTGCCCAGCAGTAGTCTGGCGTAGCTTTGTAGATTTGTACATTTGATTTTGAAATATTTTGGACTCGTTTTGGGGCGCGAGCCCCCAGTTTGCCTGGACTTTTGTACCTTGTTCGGGGCGCAAGCCCCCAGTTTGCTTGTACATTTGCTTTTTGTTGCATATATGACGGCCTGAGTGCCTTTGCCGTTGGGTTGTGTTGCTTGTATCTGCAGGTTAGTTCTTGAACAAGTTTGGTAGACAACGGTTTACGCCGTCACGCTGCCGGAATTTACAGAAAAAATCACGCAACACATACATTTTATATACACATAAGGCCTTTAATTAGTGCAAAATGAGACTCAAAAGGACAAAAATGCAAAAAATTTGTCGGAAATGACCGGACGGTAGGGAGGGCTACCCCCTAAAAAAAAGAGAAAGAGAAATCTATAAGTTAGAAATATTGAAATTTTATTAAAATGAATTATGTCAAAAAGAAATGATTTAAAGTGTGCTGTCATGGCGGAAGTGTCGATATCGCCTCGAAATGCGTGCCAGCGAATTTAGGAAACCTGAAGCATGGTAAATTTCTCGGATTTACCAAAATAAAATCCCATAGGAATAGGAAATTATTCGTCATAGAATTAGGAAAGATCCGAACACGGAAATCATAGAAGTGAGTCTGGGGAAGAGGCGCAGCATGAGCTGCGTCCCTTTGAAGAGGCGCAACAGGTGCCGCGCCTGTTCCCAAGCAGGTCAGTTCTGACGGATTTTTGGAAACAGCAATTGGTATAAATAGAAGCGTCGACGAAGCTTTGAATCATATAATTCTTCCGTCTTCTCTCCGTTAATCTCATAAGAACTCCCAATAAATTTTCAAGAGAAAATCATCATTATGAATACCTTAGAGATTCGTTTGAAGGAATGGACTAATGAGTTTTCGAACATTGAGAAGCATGATATGGGTGCTTATAATCTTGGGTCTTTGTTGAGTTTGAAACTCATTAAGGTAGTAAAACCGTTGTTGGATGCTTGCCTTGATTATTGGGACCCAAATTATCATGTTTTTGCGTTCCCAGGAGGTGATATTTGTCCTTTTAGGAGGAAATTGTCGCTATTGGCGGGTGGGACCCCGAACATTTACCGCCATCCCTTCCACCGCTCAAGGGTATAAGAGCAAGTTTAGAGATTTACTTGACCGACCGGACTCGAGGTAGATCGTCTTGTTACTTCGAAAGGCGTGCGGATGTTGGATTTCATAGATCGATTCATCAACAGGGCCGACCCTACTGTCTCTTATGTTGCTAGAAGGAGAGCATTTGGCTTCTGTTTGCTTCACGTTTATGTCTTTCAGGGACATGTTGATGAAGATTTGAGAGGTGATCCCCGCCTATTGGGTCTCGTTGAGCAAATGGGGGTCGCGCAGAGCCCACTTACTGTGTTTAGGGAGATTATCTTGGGTTTGGATAATAGGAAATCCAACCGCGATCTTCCATATTTGGGGAGTCCCGTCATCCTACAGGTAAAAGACACCCTCCTTTCTTTCTTTCTTTTTGTTTTTTTTTTTTTTTTTTTTTTTTTTTTTTTTTTTTTTTTTTTTTTTTTTTTTTTTTTTTTTTTTTTTTTTTTTTTTTTTTTTTTTTTTTGTGGATGTCTAATACCTGTTTTGGTAGGTTTGGCTTATGGAACGGCTCCGATTGCTCGAGCCCCTAGTTCATGCACTTTCCTATCATGCCCGTATGATTTCGATGAGGACGAGGTTGTACATGGTGGATTTCACTCGGGTCTGTGACTATTGGAAAAACAAGTCAAGGTCGATGATGGCCCTTTGATCGGGTGGATTGTACCGTGGTGGCATCTCAAGTCTCATCCTTTGGAGTGTCTTCTTTGGATCCTACTAGGTCCGTGCGCATCCCTGGATTGGAGTTTATGGTATGCATCTTTCCGGAAAGATTGATGAGGCAAGCCTCGGGTTGAAGCGGATGATCCCTAGGCTTGACACCGTCCCGCAGACTGCCATGGCATTGACTACCGAGAGCCGAAGGGAGTGGGCTATGAAATGGGCCCAAAGAAACATGTGGTTCTTGAGCTTCTCCTCCAATGCCTTGTGGGTGTCGGACTCTTATCGGAGGTGGAGGAAGGCGGCAACTTCGGAAGAGCGAAAGGCGAGGAAGCGCGAGCCCGTTGACTACAAAGTGCGCGAAGGAGAGAAAGAGAAAGAGAAGCATCTGACTGAAGGAGAAGAAGAAGCCGGCCTTCAAGTCATTCATCCTTCGAAGAAATCGAAGACTACTCCTGTCGCAGAGATGGTGGTTGGCAAGAACGGAAGAGTCAGGCCTCGAGAAAGACCGTTGATGATTAGGTCTGAGGTGGTGCAAGAGCGCCCGGCCCGAGGTCGTGACAAGAAATATGACAAGAACGACAAAGGCAAGGGAAAGACGGAGGAATAGCCCAAGTCTCATTATTATTATTTGATTATTATTATTATTGTTGTAATAAGAAAGGAGGGATTTTTAGAATCCTAGCCTAGTCTATTTTTATTATTTGCCGTATTATTTATTATTAGAAATTGAATGAAATAAAAAAGTTAAATGGTTATGAAACCGTTGTGATTTTCTATTAATTATTCTTGTCGAATTTCAAATGCAATGCAAATGTCCTTCTATTTACACTTTAAATAAAATGTTGGGTTGAATCCCGTGAAGGATTGCCTACGTATTCACTTAAAAAAATGAAATCAAACCCTTGCGCGTAGTTCGAGTAAATGTAAAAGAATAATTGTTCAAGCAAGAGCTTGTAATGAACTTAGAAAATAAGCATGAGCTTTTGCTTACTCGGGAGGTGCGAATTTAGTTTGTTTGATGATATGAGGATGACAAGTTTGCCAAGATGCAAGAGCATAGTGACATTCAAATGGGCCAGGGGCTGTTTATTTAGTGCCACAAGAGCGACACTTAGGTTTACGCGAGGCGCGTTTTTGTTCTAGGCATAGTATCGTTTCAATTGGTCGAGATTTGTGGGGTTTGAAAACTCATTCCCATCTAGGTCTGTGATTCTAACCGCACCCCCTGGGAGTATGGATTTGACTAGATATGGTCCGGCCCAATTAGGTTTGAATTTTCCCCTTGGGTCGACAGGTAAAAGAGCTCTGACCGATTTGAGAACTAAATCTCCTTCTTTGATGTTTCTTGGCCTAACCCTTTTGTTGAAAGCTCGTTTGATACGTGCTTGATATGTTTGGACATTATGTAAGGCACGTAGCCTACGTTCATCCAGGAGGATGAGTTCTTCGTATCTATCTTTCTTCCAATCGGCTTCCGGGATTTGGCTTTCGAGTAGAATACGCAAGGATGGTATTTCTAGCTCAACTGGTTGTACGGCTTCCATGCCGTAGGTCAAATAGAAAGGAGTAGCCCGGTGGGCGTCCCTGATTGATGTACGATACCCCCATAAAGCAAAGGGTATCTTGCTTGGCCAATCTCTATAATTGTCGGTCATTTTCTTGAGGATGGTGACGACATTCTTGTTAGCCGCCTCTACCGCGCCATTAGTCTGTGGTCTATAGGGCGAGGAGTGGTGATGCTTGATTTTGTATTTGGCTAGTAACTGTTCGGTTTCGGCTTGGAAGTGGGACCCATTATCGCTAATGATCTCATGTGGGCAACCATATCGACAGATGATGTTGTTTTGTATGAACTTGGCTACATTTTTAGCCGTGAGAGCGGTGTAGGAAGCCGCTTCTACCCATTTGGTGAAGTAGTCAATTGCTACTAGGATGAAACAAAGTGACCTCTCTGTTCCTGGGGTTATTTTCCCAATTATGTCAATTCCCCATGCGGAGAATGGCCAAGGAGATGTCATCGTGTAGAGCAACGAAGGAGGGACGTGTTGTACGTTCCCGAAGATTTGACAGTTGTGGCAATGCCTCACATATTTGATGCAATCGGATTCCATTGTGGTCCAATAGCACCCTAGACGTGTGATTTTCTTTGCCATCATAGGTCCACTCATATGAGGACCGCATTCTCCATCGTGGACTTCTTCCATCACCTTTCGTGCCTGTGAATGATCAAGGCAACGTAGGACTACACCAAGAGGTGTTCTTTTGTATAATTCTCCTTGCATGAGGACGTATTGTGAAGCTAGTAGGCGTATAGCTCGTTGTCCCCTTTTGTCCATATCTGGTGGATAGGTACCATTAAGCTTGAAATTCAGGATTGCTTGGAACCAGGGTTCCTGTGCGATTTCTTCTTCATTGGTAATTTGATGGACATACGCTGGCTCCGACCGTCGTTCGATACACAAAGGCATTTCCATCATGTAATCTGGCATGTTTATCAAAGATGCAAGTTTCGCAAGAGCGTCCGCGAATTGATTTTCCTCTCGAGGTAGGTGTAAGTAGGTTACGTGGTCAAAGAATTGAGCCACTTGGTCAATCCTAGCTTGATAGGGTGCCAGACTTTCACTTCGGATTTTCCAGGATCCTGTAACTTGGTTGATGATCAGTGACGAATCTCCATGCACTCGGAGGTTTTTGATGCCTAAGCTTATCGCCGCTTGTAGTCCGATTAGACAAGCCTCATACTGCAGCGTTGTTTGTCACTTCAAGTCGAGTTTGACAAAGAATCGGTGTATGCTCCCCTTCGGGAGAAATGAGCAACACTCCTATCCCAAATCCTCTTAGGTTTGATGCTCCATCAAAGTATAGATCCCAAGAGTCTACATCTGTTTGAAGTATATCCTCGTCGGGAAATGACCAAGTATCTACGGTTTGCGCGTCGTTGATGGGATTTTCTGCGAAGAATTCGGCGACGGCGCGACCCTTTATTACTTTTAGTGGCACGTATTTGAGGTCAAATTCCGAGAGCATCATGGTCCATCTTGCTAGGCGTCCGTTGAGAACGGGTTTCTCGAAGAGGTATTTGACTGGATCCATTTTGGAGAATATCTTGTGAGTAGCTAAGCATATAGTGACGTAGCTTCTTTGTTGCCCACACAAGAGCGAGGCATGTCTTTTCGAGTTGTGAGTATTTGCACTCGTATTCCAAGAACTTTTTACTTAGATAGTAAATAGCTCTTTCTTCACTTCCTACGGTTTGAGCTAGCATAGCACCCATGGCGATTTCGGTGTGAAGTGAGATACAAACCAAGAGGTTGATCTTGTTGTGGTGGCATGAGCACCGGTGGTTTAGCTAATATCTCCTTGATTCGGTCGAACGCCTTTTGACAATCGTCATCCCATATGGTGTGGTCTGTTTTCTTGAGTTTCTTGAAGATAGGCTCGCAAATCATTGTAAGTTTCGATATGAATCGACTTATGTATTGAACTTTTCCCAGAATCCTCCGACTTCCTTTTCGTTTGAGGTTGTGGCATTTCTATCAGAGCTTTGATTTTGGAAGGATCTATTTCTATACCGCGTTGGCTAACGACGTATCCCAGGAGTTTTCCGGATGTTACCCCAAATGTGCATTTCTGAGGATTGAGTCTCATGTTGTACTTCCGTAGCCTTGCGAAGAACTTGCGAAGGTTCGCAATATGTCCCTCTCTCTCTTTGGATTTGACGATCATGTCATCTACATATACCTCGACCTCTTTGTGCATCATGTCATGTAGGAGTGTAGTTGCGGTGCGTTGGTATGTAGCTCCAGCGTTGATCAATCCGAACGGCATTACTGTATAGCAATAGGTTCCCCATTGGGTGACGAACGCGGTCTTGTGCATGTCTTCCATGGCCATCTTGATTTGGTTATAACCCGCATATCCATCCATGAAGGATAGCAATGCGTGGTCGCAGATTGTCCACCAATATGTCGATGTGGGGTAGAGGAAAGTCATCTTTCGGACTTGCTTTGTTTAAATCTCTAAAGTCAACACAAACTCGGATTCTCCCATCCTTTTTGGGTACGGGTACTATGTTAGCTACCCAGTCAGAATACTCGGAAACTTTGATGAACCCGGCTTTGAATTGCTTGTCAACTTCTTCCTTAATCTTTAGAGCCCATTCTGTTCTCATTCGTCGAAGCTTTTGTTTCACAGGTTTGAAACCTGGCTTAATCGGAATCCTATGTTCGGCAATATCCCTGTCGATCCCTGGCATGTCTTTGTAGGACCAAGCGAAAACATCTTTGAATTCGTTTAGGAGGTCTATGAAGTCGGCCCGTTCGGTAGAGCTCAAGGTAGTCCCTATCCTAAGTTCTTTGGGTTCTAGTTTAGTTCCTACATTGATGGGTTCGGTGTCCTCAATTACTGGTCCCCCTTCCCTTTCCGTAGTATTTCTTTGGCTACGTAGGGAGGTATTTCGGTCAAGTCCGGGTTTTGGTCATCCTCAGTATCATCATAAACAGAATTGCACTCAAGATAACGCAAAGAGTAAGCGAACCGATTTATTCATATTAAGATTTGAGTAAAGTTGAAACAAAGAAGCCAACTGATCCATGGTCCGTGGCGGCAAAGGGACGATAATTGGGGCATTTCCGAATTCATCGTGACTACTCGATGCTAGGCTAGGAGAAACGAGGGGAGTGGGGATGACGACAGGAGTAGACTCTCTAATGACTTCTCTAGACTCTGACTCTGATTCCGACTCCGACTCTGATTCGAACTCGTCGTCTTCTGGTTCTTCTTTGAACATCTCTCCTTCTCCATGTTGGGAAATGTGTCCTCAACAATAGTGCGATCACATGATTTAAATATCATTATTAAATCTCATTTTAAGAATACAATTGGGAAGTAATTTTGTTACTGTCAACTGGTCAACATATATCGGTAATGATTGGTCGACTAGAGTTTGACATTTTGTCGTGTGACGGTGGTGATCATTGACCCCTAGGTCATACCTAAAGGGCAATACTCTTAATTGATTATTTAATTAATCGTATAACGTTGCGAGTTAATTAAATTACTTGAAAATTGACGGACGATTTTGGAAGTAAAATTTACGTATCAAATTGAAATGTGATTAAATGAGATACGGTCTGAGTAATTAAATTGTATAATTACTCGGATGAAATAAATTGTTTAATGTAACAATTAAATTTGAATGAATTTTTATAAATACAATCTGTTGTGATTTATAAATGGTAAAATATTTTGGCACAAGTAATTATGAGATTACTAAGTCGATTTTTGTATGTGACGTGTTTTTATTAATACGTTGATTTTTAATATGTTAAAAATTACATAACAAATTTATGTCACACATGACATGTGACATATTGACAATTGACAAAAATAATATGGTTTCCATATTACCAAAAGTGCCGAAAAATTGGGGAGCATTAAGCTAGTTAATTGTTTTATTTAGTTGATAAAACACAATGATGAAAAAGCAAGTCTAGGCATGCAAGCCTATTGTTTCTTGTGAAGAACAAATTTACCATGCATTGGCTCCCCTATGACCTCCTCTTACACGGTTTGGAGAAGAACAATGCCATCATTGTTTTTCTATAATTTTCACCTAATTACACTAAAATGTTTTAGTGTGTATTCATTCTAATTCCATTATCAAATATTGAGATTTCTAGTGAGATAAAATCCTCTCATACTCTCTCATAATAACCGAAATATATAAGGGTTTTATATTTATTTTTGGTTCAATTTTCACAAGATTAATATTATACTAGTACTTATAATATTAATTAAATTAAGTGAAAGCCTTGGGTATAAAGCTTAGGGAGAGATCTTATTCTTAGATCTTGTTCTTCCATTTGGAGAGCTCAAGAACAAGTGAGTAGGTGAACTCACTTGTGCCCATAAGAACCGAATTTACTATGTAAGGGTGATTTCTTCTCTATATTTATTTAATGTTTGCATGCATAAGACCTTTATTAATTTTATGACAAATTAATTAGACATATAAGAGTATGTTAACATGTATAAAGATCTACATTTCCTTCAATCGGTATCATGAGCCACGGTTGTTTGCATGCAAATTGGTTAAAAGTTTTTCCGAGTTATATGAATAACAAAATAAAACTTGTAAAATTTGTGTTATTATGATATATCACGAAATAATTACATGCATGTTAATATTTCTGGTCCTAAAGTGTTTTGGGATTTTTGGTTAATTTTTCGGATTTTTATTGTTCATATTTTAGAATAATGGCATTTAAATGTGATTTTATGAGTAAAAATGTCATTTTTGGTCGAAAATTAGCTATACTTCGAATTTTCACTTGGTTTTTGGATATGTTTTTACATATATTATTTTGAGATAACCTGCAAATTTTCATAATTTTTGGACTTGTTATGCTCGAAAAATGGATTTTTCATCATTAAATTCGGATTTAAGAGAAAAATAGGTTAATATGAGTTAAATTTCGAATCTGGTCATAGAAAATTAATATGTTGTCACATGCAATTTTACAAGATGTGTGTAAAATAATTGGCTATAAAGAAGTCTTTTAGCATGATTTATGAATTTTTGAAGAAAAATGGCATAAATAGTGACATTATTAGTTGAAAATTAATAAAACATAATCTATGACTTAGGAAAAACGTCTAATGTTGCATTTTATTATATTTTTCAGATCTAAAATTGAAAAGTTATTGAAAATAATTTTTCCATGTTTTTATGATTATTTTATTAAATATCGATAAACCGCAACATTGTTTTTCCGGAAAAATTTCGAAATTTTTAACCTAAGATTTTGAACATTATGAGTGTCATGGAATTTTTCCAGAATGTTCATGAATTTAAATTTCAAATTTTGAATTTATTTGAAATTTTGTGATTTATTTGAAGTCTAATAGCTTAATTTTTGTAATTTTGGTCCATTTATGAACAATTTAAGTAAATAAAAGTTAATTATGGTCAAATTACTAGTGGAGACTATATTTTGAGTCCTAAGAAGTTAGGGTAATTAACTTATGCATAAATATGAGTTTGTGCATTTTTGTGATAATAAAATGTTGAAATCACGCAAATCCGTAAAAACCCAGTAATATACGATATTGGCAATTTAAAGGCGATTTAGCATAAAATTTGGGCATGTTCATACATATTATAATGCTGCATTTTTCTTTATGATTGTCATAATTTTAATTTATGTAATTTTGAATTATGTAATTTTACTTAGTATGGCCTTAGATTTTAATTGGTATTTCCCGAAATGTATGGGAATATCGATTCGGTTGTAATTTTTATTGTGATCTCGTATCACCGTTTTGTAATTTAATAGATTTATTTTATTTTAGTTACAAATGTATAATAGGAATTATGTAATTTATTATGTAATTTTATTCATTCCGGAGTTCCAAAAGACGGATTACTTCAAGAATGGCGATACATAAAGACGGTGTTACCTCGAGATGCGTGCCTCAACCGAAGTTCAAGGGACCAATGGAGTTGGTTTCCGAATATGTAATAGTTAATGAGTTTTTCTATTTTAGGAAAGGCCATACTAGGATTTATTTATCTTTATGCTTGCATTTTATTTTATGTCACATGCATCGCTAAATCGCCATAACTAAACATGCATTGTCTTTTATCGAGTTTATCGACCGTGTCAATTAGAATTATCGTAGTTCACCGCTTTAGTTCACTTAAAACGTGATAGATAATAAATTGACATGACCTCTCGCTAAAACAATCAATTGAGACATAGCCTTACCAAATAGTAGAAACCATGAAAACCTATTTCGTGAGGGAGTGCACTCGGCTACCCCGGGGTACAAACCTTGTTACGTAGGGGAAGTGGGTGATAAATGTTAATCCACCGAATTCATGTTGATGAGGGTTTCATCGGCTACCCCGTGCCTAAGTTAATGTGGGTTTGGATAATGGACACATTTATTCGAAATTTGGATTGAACTCAACAAAAGTAATTGATAAGGGTTTCATCGGCTACCCCGTGCCCTTGTTGATGTGTTTTGGGCTATAGATAAATATTAGAGTAATTTTATCGACCGAGAGTTCTAAAAGTAGAATCGATTAAAGGGTTAATCCACCGAGTTATATTGATAAGGGTTTCATCGGCTACCCCGTGCCCAAGTTAATATGAATTTGGATCTTGGAATCATTTATCATAGTTGGGTAGAGGTCACTATGTAAATGCTATACTTGTTTACAAGTATTAATATAACGATAAATGTTAAGTTTTCCTTTATTCCGTTATCATATTGTTCTATTTCTTTACCACAATTCATATACGATATCATTTCGTTTTTTATTCAAATCTCCATTAAAATATCGTAACTAAAGACAAAATTTGAATTTGCTTCTAAAACCTCAAATGAACCATTGCTAAGGATCTCTTGTAAAGAGTATAGATTAAAGTTATTCATTATCAAACAGGTTTTTGATTCTTGACTAACACATCTACTTGCAATGGATTGTTATTCATATACTTAATTGAATTAAGTATCTTGAAGCGATAAATTGTTTTGGTAATTAGTTTTGTCAAGAATTCGTAATTGACCAAAATAACGCAACCACTTCAATGAAAGTTTTTAAGACTAAAACGAACAAATGAAGAGTAATCTTCATAAATTCAATTTTGCTTCTCAAAGCAAAGACTCATTGAAATGAGTGGGAGCATTCTCTTAAACCGTTAAGATGAGAACGAGGTTCAAGAAGTAAAGATGATAATGGAATTGATACAAGGTAATGTTAAAGGTAAAGTTGTTGAGAATAACGATACTAAACCTATCAATCCCGACCGATAAAGTTTCCATTGTCTTAAAATGTTGGACACGAGAAAGGAAACTACCCCAAATTATTGAAGAATCAACAAATTAGTTGTGGGACATCTAATGGGACCTTCTTCTTTAAAAATGTTTATTTGATTAAACATAAATTTTGCTAATACTACTTCGTCAATATTAGAAACAAGTGGAGGTTTTCATCATTGTGTTGGATACATAGGATGAATAGAATATGACGACTAGCAACAATGAAGTCGAGAGATAGAGTAATTGTGTACTCAATCTAGTTTTTGGATTTAAAGTGGTACTTAATTATGACTATTAAGTGCATAAACTCTAAATAAGAATATAAACTTGTTAAGATACAAAAGAGGTCTCACTTTTGTGACCCTATACACCACGATTTGATGTATGGCAAGCCCATTATCAAGGTGATTATATTCTAAACCAAACTAGAATGATATATCATGTAGATGATGTAAGACTCAAATTGGTAACCCAACATTAAACCTTAAAGATTTTTGAAATAATGAACGCAAAGAGTTATCGAGTACTCTTGAAACCATTAGATTGTTAATGGTTTATGCGTATCTTGTATTCAAAGCAAGATGTCTCGTACCTTTTTGGTTGAAAAGGGAGATCGAGATTGTAAATCATTGATCCAAAATAGGTTGATCATTTTCTTTTACCAACGATTTAAGTTAACACTAGTGTGTTCACTTAATAAGGTAAATAGAGACATCTTTGAAGAAGTTCAAGAGTTCAAGGAATCACGATATAGTCGTGATGTGATTATCAAAGTGAAGACTTTGATATAAGCCAAAGGAAATGTGATATAGTATCACAAGTTAATCTCTCTTAGCACGCATTATGGAATAATGTGTGATTAGATAAGAAATCAAACGCTATTCGATATTGTTTGGATTTCAATCAAGTTACTTTGAGTTACTTGATCCTTTTGGGGATTTATCATTTTGTCTAAATTATTTTTCCACTAAATCAAATCATATGAGATATGAAATGGTAAGGGTACCATGTTTGTAAGTTTTCACAAGAAACAAATGCTCATTTTTCCCTTTTCAATTATCACGAGTACGACGGGTTTGCGGCTCGTGAAGCTGTCTTTCTAAAATACAAGTTTATTTCTAGAAGACAGAGTGGGAGAATTTATTCAAGAGCCACAAAGAATGTTATGTCGCAAGAAACTGGTCTTTCTTGGCTACATGATTCAAGAGCCACAAAGAATGTTATGTCGCAAGAAACTGGTCTTTCTTGGCTACATGAGACGTTTTGTGTAAGATAAGAGCCACAAAGAATGTTATGTCGCAAGAAACTGGTCTTTCTTGGCTACATGAGATGTTTTGTGTAAGATGTTGTTTCTTTAAAACCTAGGAGGTTAAATTCGTCACTTGTTAAAGATGATGAATTCATGCTACTTTTAAGAAAGTAAAGAGCTTATAACTTACAAAAGAAATTGTTTGATTCAAGTTGATTACTTCTAGAAGGTAATCAACAAATGACTTACATAAGAGTGTTTAAGTCACAACTCAATACAAGGCTTAGAGCCATGAGAATCCAAAATAAAAGGCTTGATTAGTGACAAAGGGTTTTTGCACTAATAAAGAGATATTTCAAAGCAAGATTGGTTGCAAAGGGTTTTTGCACTAATTGAAATGATTAAGTCTATTTGGATCTTCTTAGGGATTGTGTTTCATTATGAGGTTATGAAATACATAGCAAGTGAATCTAAAACCCACTTCTTCAATTAGAAGGAATGTATTCAATACATGTCTTGAGTTTTGAAGATTCTTGCAATCCTAAGATAATATGAAACTTAAGAGAGGGTCTTAAGTAGGACATCAATGAGTTAGAATCAACATTTTGATCATGTGATAAAACATTTCTCGATAAGTCGAGAAGTTGTGTTTATACATGGAGTTTAGTGGGAGTTACGGAAATTTTAATTAGTCCGATATGTGGATGACATATTGATCATTGAGAATGATTTAAGACTTTTGGAGTATTATAATACATCTTGAATATCCGGATTTATGAAGATAAATCCACATGATATTAGCGTCAGTAAGAAGTCTTATGTTGATAAGATTCATGACTAGTTCAATTAAATTGAACATATTTGATTGATTCCATTTGCTTCCGCTGCCGGATCAATTAAATGAGTGATGATGTATATAACACTTCATATACTTTGAGTATGATGAATTGTTTTCAAAATCAAATTTAAGTAATCTTTGCCAAGTACGCCATAAAGATTACCCTTAAGTGCATGCAGAAGCATTAAGGAAGTAAAGCAAAGTGTTTATGATGCAATTTTGTGTAAGTGTGTTACACAAGTGACAATTGACAATTGAGGTTGCGCATGGTTTCCGACAAAACCATAATCAAAACACATTAGGATGGTTAAGAAACCATTGTGGCTATGATAGTTAAGAAGTAGATTTTCTAGAATCATTCTAGGCAATAAAGAACAATGAGAGATATTTATAATGGAAATTGAGTACACTTGCAATCATGAGATGTGCAAGAGGATGAGTCCCGCCACTGTGAAAACAGTGGGAGCTATTCTTAGGCTAAGAGGGCCTATGTCTTGATTGGATCTCGACACGTACTCAGAAAGTTTTGTAATGCAAATGTATACATTACAAAGGAAAACGAGTATGTGGTAAGGTTGAGTAAGGTACAAGAAGTTGATAAAACCTACTAACCAAAGCCTTCTCATAGGCTAAACATGATGAGTCATGTCATTTCAATTGAATTGAAATGAACAACTACATGCAAGATCAAATTAGATTATAGAATATGGAATAGTAATCAGGCATTGACTATTCATATGTGATAATCGCATTTGTCGTTCGAGTTTTTCTTTAAAAACTCCTTTTATACTTTGTTACATCCAAACGGGTTGTAGTGACAATTGAACCCCGTTAAAGTGAACACGGATTAGCATTGTATTCGCCCATAGTCACTTGTATGAGGTGACGTCTCGAAGTGACTAGAGTGTGATGCGATTGATGGCAAGTTCAAGTGCCATACAGTCATGTGAGATGACTAGTCGATCACATAGGCAGATGTTAGGAACACCTTGTCGGGCCTTATGACCGCTTATAGAGTTCTGGCAAATTTATATAGCCTGGTCGTGGCGAGAGCTGCTATAGTATTCTAATGAGTCGATTCTTTTGACTAAAGACTATTCACCTAAGATGGCACAGTTTCAGATTAACTTTGATTTGTGTTACTACGACCTTCGTAAATGGGGTCAAATGGGCATATTTTGGGTTATGATGGCTGTGGCTAGTCGAAGGGAATGAGTGCGATAGGAATTGTCCATCCCCTTGTCAGGGTTATAACAATATCTCAGGGCCACTCGAGGAGTAATGAACTGTAAATGCGTGGCCACGCTCGGAAGATATCCGAGTGGATAAATCCGGTCAATCGTTATTCTCCGGATCGAGGAAACCATTCTTGATATGATCACTTGCAAGTACGACCGAAAGACACCTTGCATTGAGTGGGAGATAGTAATAGGACAAGAGAATTGGTGACGCACACTTGTCGAGGACAAGTGGGAGATTGTTGGGAAATGTGTCCTCAACAATAGTGCGATCACATGATTTAAATATCATTATTAAATCTCATTTTAAGAATACAATTGGGAAGTAATTTTGTTCTTGTCAATGGTCAACATATATCGGTAATGATTGGTCGACTAGAGTTTGACATTATTCGTCGTGTGACGGTGGTGATCAGTTGACCCCCTAGGTCATACCTAAAGGGCAATACTCTTAATTGATTATTTAATTAATCGTATAACGTTGCGAGTTAATTAAATTACTTGAAAATTGACGGACGATTTTGGAAGTAAAATTTACGTATCAAATTGAAATGTGATTAAATGAGATACGGTCTGAGTAATTAAATTGTATAATTACTCGGATGAAATAAATTGTTTAATGTAACAATTAAATTTGAATGAATTTTTATAAATACAATCTGTTGTGATTTATAAATGGTAAAATATTTTGGCACAAGTAATTATGAGATTACTAAGTCGATTTTTGTATGTGACGTGTTTTTATTAATACGTTGATTTTTAATATGTTAAAAATTACATAACAAATTTATGTCACACATGACATGTGACATATTGACAATTGACAAAAATAATATGGTTTCCATATTACCAAAAGTGCCGAAAAATTGGGGAGCATTAAGCTAGTTAATTGTTTTATTTAGTTGATAAAACACAATGATGAAAAAGCAAGTCTAGGCATGCAAGCCTATTGTTTCTTGTGAAGAACAAATTTACCATGCATTGGCTCCCCTATGACCTCCTCTTACACGGTTTGGAGAAGAACAATGCCATCATTGTTTTTCTATAATTTTCACCTAATTACACTAAAATGTTTTAGTGTGTATTCATTCTAATTCCATTATCAAATATTGAGATTTCTAGTGAGATAAAATCCTCTCATACTCTCTCATAATAACCGAAATATATAAGGGTTTTATATTTATTTTTGGTTCAATTTTCACAAGATTAATATTATACTAGTACTTATAATATTAATTAAATTAAGTGAAAGCCTTGGGTATAAAGCTTAGGGAGAGATCTTATTCTTAGATCTTGTTCTTCCATTTGGAGAGCTCAAGAACAAGTGAGTAGGTGAACTCACTTGTGCCCATAAGAACCGAATTTACTATGTAAGGGTGATTTCTTCTCTATATTTATTTAATGTTTGCATGCATAAGACCTTTATTAATTTTATGACAAATTAATTAGACATATAAGAGTATGTTAACATGTATAAAGATCTACATTTCCTTCACTCCAGTGGTGAGCTTGAAGAGTCTTCCTTGATTGTTGGTCCATTTGATTGATTTCCTCCACCCTTTCTGCTGCTTTGTGTCGATTTCCGTGATCAAGGCGGTGGGGTTGAAGCGATTGTCTTGAAGTATTGTAGTAATGATCTCATCCTGCGCGGCCCTAACAAATCGGTTCTCTCCAAATAGGAGGCTAACAGCTTGTTCGTCTAAGCAAGGTGCTTGACGGGTTTTGACGGTAGGAACCGTTTCTGGAGGGATAAAGTAGCAATCGTGAAAGATCTCGATTCCGGCTAACTTCCTCTCGAGGTAATGCCAAGGTTCGGGAAATCCATGAAAGAGTTCCGAACTTCCTTCTTGAACGAAGTACCCATTCAAGGTAGGGAGATATGGCTTCATTTGGACTCCTACATACTTGCGATTTTGGACTTGGGCGAGCATTTCGAGAACTTCTTCAGCTGTGGGTTTGTACCCTAGTCCAAGTGGTATTCTTGATGAGTTGCCTTTCTTGTATGGCGCGAGAGTGTTCTTCCGAATTGGGTTCAAAGGCATTCCAGGGAAGTATCCCTGATTTTTGAGTATGTGGTTGACCACCAAGTTAGAGTAGGGATTGTAGTATAAGGGTGCCAACTCGCTTTCTATGACGCTTACACTTTGGAAGCCCCCAAGTTCGTATATGGGATCCGCAAGGACTTGATTATTCGATTGTTTCTCGATTATGGCCTTGATGGGTGACGAAGTGATTGTCACAACTTTGCCATTTAGTGGGATCTTGATCTTTTGATGAAGGGTGGATGTTACCGCTTTGGAAGCATGAATCCAAGGCCTTCCCAGAAGTATGTTGAATGAAGCTTCGATGTCCACTATTTGGAAGTTGACCTTTCGCTCGATTGGTCCCGTTGCTATGGTTAGGTTAGCAAGTCCTACCACTTTTCGTCGTGTACCGTCATATGCACGTACACCTTGATTTGTAGGAGTCCAGTCCGACTCCTTCATGCCTAGTTTGTACGCCGTTTTGAGGGGTATGACGTTGACCGCGGAGCCATCATCTACCAAGGTCATTGGCACATTCTTCTTTAGACAAATGACGGTGATGTATAGGGCAAGGTTGTGACCAACGCCAAAAGGTGGCAAGTCTTCGTCCGAGAAAGTAATAGGATTACTTAGCTTGGGTGATTCTTGGAAGACCAAGTTGACTACATCTTCGGGAGTAGAGTTATGTGCCACATTCAATTTGGCCAAAGCTTGCAGTAAAGCTTGGCGGTGTGGAAATGAGCTTGCCACTAGTTGCCAGACCGAAAGATCAGCCTTGGTTCTTTGTAATTGCTTGAGCAAATGATCAGTGGGATCGTCTTCGTTGTCATTTGGTGTGATGACATTGGTCGGACCGTTTTGAGTGGTGCTTTGGTATGGACGACCCGAGCGAGTTAGGTGATCCACATCTTGGTCTTCACCATTTTGGACTATTTCCTTGACTAAGGAGTTTTCAATGAGATATTCATCTTCATCGTCATCGGCCCAAACCCGTTGATTGCGAGATAGTTCTCTCATTCTTATGATGTCACTTTCTAGTTGTATGATTTGATCGACTAGCTTATCGACCACGGTGACTACTTCTTGCATAGTGGCATTTTGAGAGAAGCTCAATGGTACGCGCTCTTTAGGTGTTGCATCGGGATTGCGCAAGATCATTACCATGTTTTCTAGTTCCCACACTTGTCTATCTACATTCCTTGCCCATGCGATGAAGTCGGAAATGGTAGGGGAGATGGTAGAGTAGAACCCCTCCTTCTCGATCGTATGAATTTCATTTTCGGTGGGAGAAATGAGGTGTGAGCAATCTAAGGTAGATTCATCACTTGTAATCACTAGAACTCCAAGAGGATTCTGAGTGTTGTTGGGCTTACCTCCTGGTGGAATCGGAAGCCGACCATCTTCAATCATATCTTGAAGCACATGTTTCAATTTGTAGCATTTTTCCGTGTCGTGCCCTTTGCCCCTATGGTATTCACAGTAGGAATTTTCATCCCAAAACTTGGGACTTCCTTTCGGGTTCGGGAGTAGGTCCAATGGGTTGGAGTTTGCCTTGCTTCATTAGCCTTTTTAGAGCATTGGAGTACGTGTCCCCAAGGTTTGTGAACTTCCTTGGTGGGCTAGTTTTCTTGGATGGCTCGAGAAGGTTAACTTCGTCGGTCTTGCTAGTAGAGCCGTATGAACGACTTGTGGACCCTTGATATCCTCGACCTACCGTTTTGGACAAGAGTCCTTTGCGGATGTCATCTTCAATTCGTGTCCCTAACACGGTTAAATCTTTGAAAGTCTTGATGTTTTGATATCTCAAATGGTTGGCATATATGGGCTTGAGATTGTCCACGAACTTCTCCACAAGAGTGGCCTCATCTGGGCGTTCTACTAGTTGGGTACTAGTCTTCCTCCACCTACTTAGAAAGTCGGTGAATCCTTCTTTGTCATTCTGGGTAAGAACCTCTAGAGTACGCATATTGACTTGGATTTCGGCATTATCCGCATATTGTTTCGAGAATTCGATCGCGGCGTCCTCCCAAGTAGCGACCTTCTTGTGATCTAGAGTATAGAACCATTGTTTCGGGATGGTATCGAGAGATGAAGGAAAGATCCTTAAAAACATCTCGGGTTTGATGCCTTTGATAGACATGTAATCCTTGAAAGCTCGGATGTGGTTCAAAGGGTTCTCATGTCCTTTAAACTTAGGGATATCCGTCATGCTAAAGTTAGTGGGCAATTTGGAATTGACGGCCTCATACTTTCGATTGTTCTCCCTGTAAATGTCATCCCCCTTAAGGTACATTAATTGCTCCTCTAGGTATTGGAGTCTTTTCTCGGTGCAGTTGCCCCATGAGAGGATTCTCATCTTTGGACTCGTCATCGGAAAAACCTAGTACTTCACTTTTAATGGGAGGTAGTTTTCCCTCTACATCAAAGATACGGCCTTCGATAAGCTCAAGGCGGTCATAGGTTTGTTCTTGAGTGACTTGCATTTGGGTTATCGCGGCCAGGATTCGATCATTACTCTCTTGAATTTCTTTGGAGGTTTGTATCATCACTTGACCCAGGCATCTTGGAAAGCGGATAAGAGACCGGCGACGAATCAAAACACGATCGACCATTCTATCACACTTGCTAAAAGAGGAAAAATTTTGACTCGTGAAGTGGGTGTGTGCCACTTGTGTTGAGTGAGTTTTGAAGAAAGACAAGGTCTTTGAAAATGTGCGTCCTAGCCAACTGTAGTGTAGTTGTAGGAGTGGACTCGAAGTGAGGTTTGAAATGGGCTTGTGGCCCGAATTTTGACAGAGTTTTGACCGGACTTTATACTAATTAAAGGCCCTTTTCGAAATTTTTTGATTGAAATTGGGTTTTGATTTTTTGAAAATTCGTCATGATTTGTTTTGAAATGGTGATCACGTAAGGTTCACATATTTATACAAGCATTATAACGGGATGCTGAGTGCTTTTAGAAGGGTTTTGGTTTAAAGGGTGGGTTGCCATACCGAACCATCAAACCCGAAGTCTGTGGAGAGGCTCGTGCCAAACAAGAGTAAGGCCGATTCCTAGTCCATTTCCTCAAGTAGTGAAGGCCCTTGATACAAACAAGAGTAAGCATCATGGTATGGATGACGTCAATCGCTATCCATCCTTAGGCCCAAATAAGAATTAGGACCGTTTAGACGGGACGATTGGTCGAGAGGGTTGGGTTGGGCCTAGGAAGGCCGAATTAAACGGTCTAGGAAGACCGAGTTATGAAAACCGACAATTGTCTTGTACAAACTTATTCCCTAACCTTGTTCGAGTTTCACCCTAGCTACACGTAAGTGTATGTTCCCCAATGAGTCGCCAAAGCGTGGACAGCGGGCCGCCCACGGGGCGCTTGGGACGAAGGGGCTCGAAAACAAGCGTTTGCATTTTGTAAGGAGTCGCCACCAATTTTTATGGGAAATTGGAACCGTTCGAGTACCTCGTGTCATGTCAAGACACAAAGTAGTGACATGAACACTAAGCAATCGTTACCCTTAGCATTCTATGTCTAGAATGACTCTCGTGGATGCCAATGAACACGGGTGCTCACGGAGATCTGGAGTAAGGGGTGAGGGTACGTATTAGGAAGCTCTTTTGATCGAACACCTAATCCCGCCCGCCTCGATAGCGGCCTCTACTAATGATTAGGGAGTTTATTCGTACTTGATATATCGTCGGCTATATGCATGCAATGCAACATCCATTAGATTAATCCTAGCATGTGAAGATTTAATACTAAGTCGGTTGACATGTAATTTAGCATACAATTGATGTCGAAGTCGGGATTTAATATTGATTTACATGTGAGAACATACAAACAACACAAGGATGAAAATTACAATAATGAAAACTACAATAATTACATTGGAATAGGTGATTTATATCGGAAATACCGCTAAAACGGATAATTTGAGAAAAAGGAATAAAAGAATAAAAGAAATAAATTAATAAATTAACAAACAGGAATTAGTGATATTACGGATATTAATGGATTAATTACGTAAACTAATTAAACTAGGTCAAGGCGTAAAAGGAGTTCAGGACAGAATTCACCCTGGAACAGAAGAGTAATGCGCCCTTTGGAAGAGGCGCAACAGTTGCCGCGTCTGTTCCAAGGGTGAGTGAGTTCGCCGTGAAGCCGAAGCGCAAATCGTTAATGTTAATTGTTAAATTTAAGGATCGATTAGATTATAGACTCGGATGAAAGTGATTTAACAGATTATTTACATATGATTGAGGTCATAAAAGCAATAAAACATGAATGAGACGGAAACAAGACGGATTAATTATGTGAAGGGACGATGTTAATGAACGATTAATTAGTGACATCGGTGAATGAAACTAAACATGACGAAATATCAATGAATATGGATGCAAATATATCAACGACGAATCTCAGAAACTCAATATGAACAAATTGAATCTCTAAAACCCAGATTTGAATATTAATGACGAAAACCCGTAAATATTGATTATCTAAGATTTAAGTCGGAACAATGATGAATTAAACATGTTAATGATGAATGAACAATTATATACATGTGAATTGATATGTTATTATGATGAACGAATTAATGAACAAAAGGAAACAAATAAAACAAACACAAACACGAATTACAGAGGACGGAGGAAGAAGAAAAGAAGCGAGAAGCTGCGGCGGCCTCACGAAGAGGCGCGGCAGTGCTTTGCGCTCCTTCGAAGAGGCGCGGCGATTCTTTGCGTCTTTTCTCGACGTCCTGTCTCTCGGAAATCCGCAAAAAGGTTTTAAAGACGGTTTTAGAAATCGGTTTTAATGGTGTTTCCGATACAAATCTTACAATCGTTATGCAATAATTAAAATACAATAAATAAAAGGAGAGATTACACCCTCAGACTTACATGTTGACGGAACGAGATGAACTAAGAAGATCGATTAGTGAATGCTCGACGCGAATGCAAGGAAAGAGTGCCCTCGTAAGAGGAAAACGATTAAGCAAATTGATTAATTAAGTTGATTATGTGTAGTGGTCAAATTGGTCGGTCATGCAACGGAGAGGCTGGTACCCGGAAGGATCCGAGCTTACGTGGTCGAATGTTCAAGCACGTAGGCGCCAATTAGTAAGAACAAAGTCTAGAATGCAAAGGGAGAAGAGAAGGGCGGACACTCGCGTGAGAAATATGAGGAACGAAAGCTCCTATTTATACTAATCACGTGAAGGTTTAGGGTTTCGGAGACTCTTTGGAAGTGAATCTCGGAAAGATATAAAAAAGATACGTAAATCATGCAAAGAAGGACCTGGGAAGAGGCGCAGCAGCTACTGCGTCTCTTGGAAGAGGCGCAGCACCTGCTGCGTCTGTTCCCAGGAGGTTTCCTCCTGTTTAAGAAAGATTTCCGTGTTTAAATTATGGTAGGACGGATTTAATTCGATTATCTTTTGAATATTACGGGATATTGTTTGCCAAAAGATAAAATTTGAGAAATATGGAATAGAAATATCCGGAACATTCCAGAACATTCTGACTCGGGATTTAACAGCTATCAAGAAAATGGAGACGGTTTTTGACCGGACTCCGAATGTACTCTAATTACTGCCAAAACGACCGTATCGGGACGTAGATGACAACTAAGAGGTTGACATTAATATTTGAGCAATCACTTGACGATAATCTTACGAACTGTCACAAATCGTTCCGCGAATCAAACATGCGGCCCAATCATCACCGGGTGGTTTGCGAGAGGTGCAGAAACGAGGTGTCTACACCATGGAGCCATTAGTGGGCTATTACTTTTCTTTATTTTCATACAAAGTGTAGGTATGATTACATTAGGGTAGGTTGTGTCATAAGCATGCAATTAGGAAAATGATTACATGCAACTAGCTGATTAAAGAAGAAAAAAAAATAATATGTTGTCCAACAACATTGTATTTTCGGCCACTTTAAGATAAAATGGACCATTTTGATTTTGTAATGTTTGTCACACAATTACAAGCATCATATATTTATTTATCTTACATAAATAAGCATTAGTTTCTTCATATAACAATTATAGAATATACACTAATAATTAATATACACTTAACTCTTAAGTGATAATTATGTCATTATATTAAAATATAATGAGTCTTATAATGTCCAATTTAATAAATTTACAACCCCTTGAAAATACAATCAACAAATAATCTCTACCTCTAAAAATACAATACCTTGATTAATTTAACGAATTAAATTATTAAATCTTATTTAATCACATTATAATAAGATATAAAATTTCATTAGTCAATCATCGCATAATTGAATAATAAACCTCCGTTGATTCGAGTTCTAAACTCGACCTCAACCAACTCACACAACCATATATATATATATATATATATATATATATATATATATATATATATATATATATATATATATATATATATATATATATATATATATATATAAGTGACTGATTAACCTGTATCATATACATTTGATCAGAAATATTTGGGTTCCATCCTATAAGTGTGACCTCAAGGGATCAACTGATCACCACCGTCACACGACAGTAACGTCAAACTCTAGTCAGCCAATCGTTACCGATAAATGTTGATCAGTTGACTATATAATGTATCATCCCTTATGTATTCCTTTTATGAGATTTAAATATATGATCGCACTATTGTCGAGGACACATACTCCAACAATCTCCCACATGTCCGAGACAAGTGTGCGTCACCAATTCTCTTGTCCTATTACTATCTCCCACTCAATGCAAGGTGTCTCGCAGGTCGTACTTACATGTGATCATATCTAGAGTGGTTTCCTCGGTCTGGAGAGTAACTGTTTGACCGAAATTATCTGCCGTAGATACCTTCCGAGCGTGGCCACGCATTTCCAATTCACTACTCCTCAAGTGGCCCTGATATTTAGTTAACCCTGACAAGGGGTGGATAGTTCCTATTGCACTATTCTCTTAGAATAGCCACAACTCATCATAACCCAAAAGATGCCCATTTGCACTCCATTTTCGGAAGTCGTAGAGCAAAAATCAAAGCCAGTCAGAAACTATGCCAACTTGGGCGAACAGTCTCTAGTCAAAGAATCGACTCAAAAGAATACTATTGTAGCTCTCGCCACGAACAGGCTATATAAAAATTACTAGAACTCTATAAGCGGTCACTGACCGACAGAGTGTCCCATACAGTCTACCTATGTGATCGATTAGTCATCTCTTATGACCCTATGGCACTTGAACTTGCCATCAATCGACTCACACTCTAGTCGATAGGAGACGTCGCCTCATATAAGTGACTAAGGGCCAATACTATGTTAATCCAGTTCACTTTAATAGGGTTAAATGTTGCCCTTATAACCTATTTGGATATAACAAAGTAATAAAAGAGTTTAAAATAAAACTTAAACGATAAATGCGATTATCATATATGAACAAACAAAACAATATGATGATTTCATATCTCATAATATAATACAAATTAGGCATGAGTTTAAGACCCATGGAAACTACATATTGGTTGTGCTTAGCCTGCGACAAAGGCTTGGTTAGAGGATCAGCAATGTTATCATCCGTCCCAACCTTACAAATCGCTATTTCCTTCCTTTCAATGTAATCTCTAATGACATGAAATTTCCTAGGTACATGTCTAGACTTGTTTTTAGACTTGGGTTATTTAGCTTGAAAGATGGCCCCACTGTTATCACAATAAAGTGTGATAGGATCTTTGGCGGAAGGAACTACTCCTAGCCCCTCTATGAACTGCCTAATCCATACAGCTTCCTTGGCAGCTTCAGATGCTGCAATGTACCCAGCCTCCGTTGTAGAATCCGCAACAACTGACTCTTTGAAGCTTCTCTAGCTAACCGCACCACCATTTATCATGAAAACAAAGCCAGCTTGGGATTTCATATCATCCCTATCAGTTTGAAAGCTCGAGTCGGTGTAACCTCTTACACGCAGCTCAAAATCTCCTCCAAACACCAAGAATGAATCCTTAGTCCTTCTCATATACTTAAGGATATTCTTGATAGCAATCCAGTGACTCTCACCTGGATTGGCTTGATATCTACTCGTCATGCTCAAAGCATATGAGACATCGGGACGTGTGCATATCATAGCATACATAATCGATCCAACAGCGGAAGCATAAAGAATCGATTTCATGCGTTCAACATCTTCGGGTTCAGTTAGTGACTGTGACTTGCTCAAAGTAATCCCACTACTCATTGGAATAAAACCGCTTTTTGATTTATCCATGTTGAAACTATGAAGAATCTTATCAATATAAGACTCTTGACTTAATGCCAATATCCTTTTAGATCTATCTCTGTAGATCCGGATACCTAATATGCGTAGTGCCTCTCCTAAATCTTTCATCTGAAAATGATATCCCAACCACCCCTTTACGGAGGTAAGCATCAGTACATCATTCCCAATGAGTAGTATGTCATCCACATACAAGATAAGGAACACAAATTTGATCCCACTAGACTTCATGTATAAACACGGTTCCTCGATACATCGAGTGAAACCATTTTCTTTTATCACATGATTGAAACGATGATTCCAACTTCTTGATGCTTGCTTAAGACCATAGATGGATCTCTTAAGTTTGCATACCATGTTAGGATTCTTAGGATCTACAAAACCCTCGGGTTGTGTCATGTACACATCCTCCTCTAAATACCCATTTAGGAAGGCGGTTTTGCATCCATTTGCCATATTTCATAATCATGAAATACGGTAATTGCTTGAAGGATTCATTAAACTCTTATTAGACTTTTATAATAACTATAAAAATTTAGTTTAGTCATAAACTAACTAGATCTTACGCATGCATAACAAAATATAAACATAGTAAGAAGATATCGATCTACTTACAAGGAGGGCCGAATGGTTATACTAATTGGTCTCCTACCAAATTAGTCTTCTTAAGAAAATCCTAGTGCTTCAAGGATGAACTTAGATCAAATATTACAATCTACTCCTCAAGGATTTGTACCAAGATAACCCTCTTAAACAAATACTAATTTGAATACTAGAATTAGTATATGTATCTTAAAAATAACTACTAATATTATTACTTACTACTACTAGTAATGTATTGGTAATATTAGTGATTTTGTGAGATATTCTCTCTTGTGTGTTTTTCAACAATTAGAGAGAATTTATTTTGAAAATTATCAATCTCATAATTTTATGCAAGAATGAATTAAAAAGAAAAGAAGAGAAAACTACTTTTTCTCATATGGGTGGCCGGGTCCATTTCTGGTCTCAAGGCCAATGCATACTCAATTTATTATTGTCTAACAATTGTTCTTCACAAAAAACATTTTTGAGCATTTCCAAACCCATGCTTAAAAAGTTGTCTTAAGCATTTAAGCCAAAAGCACCCATTGTCCCCCACCCATGAAAATTTTGGTCCCCTTACATAAAATGGGATTCCATTTTAAGTTTGTGTTTGTCAATTGTATTATGTGATATATGTGACATGTTACTAGACATGTGACCATCTAATGCATTTTTAACTTATTAAAATCATTACACACATAATAAATCACATACAATAACACAACTAGCAATCCAAGATTACATATACTTAAAATGGGTCATTAAATTATAATTCACAACACCTTGTAATTATAATAAATTATTCATTCTAATTATAATTGTTTCATAAACAATAATAATACCTAAGTAATAAAACAATTTTAATTACTTAGAACGAATCTTATTTAATCGAATTACAATAAGATACGAATTCTCACTTACAAAATCATTCGTTCAATTTTAAGGAATTAATTAACTTGTATCAACATACAATTAATTAATTAATCAATTAAGAGTGTTACCCTAGAGGTATAACCTTAAGGGATCAACTAATCACCACCGTCATACGACAGTAATGTCAAACTCTAGTCAGCCAATCACTACCGATTAATGTGGATCAGTTGACAATAAAATATAACTATCCCTCATGCATTCTTATTATGAGATTTAAACATATGATCGCATTATTGTCGATGACACATACTCCAACATTGCTAACATGATCCGAATTGATCTAAGCATGGCCACGGGGGCAAAAGTTTCATCATAGTGTAAACCATGAACTTGAGTGAAACCTTTTACAACTAACCTTGATTTGTAGACATCATCATGTCCATCTATGCCATTCTTTACCTTAAAGATCCATTTACACTGAAGATGTCTAACATCTTTAGGTAAATTAGCCAAGTCCTAAACTTGATTGTCATAGATAGAGTTTCTTTCGGATTGCATGGCTTCTAGACATAGCTTTGAGTTGGGACTAGAAATGGCCGCTTTGTAGGTTATAGATTCGTCACTTTCTAAAAGTAACATGTCATAACCACCACCCATTTCGACAATACCTATGTATCTATCAGGTTGGCGACTGACTCTACCTGACCTCCTCGGTTTGGAAGGAACAATAATTAAATTGGACGACGAAGGAACGTCTTCTTGCGTCTCTTCTCCCGTTTGTGGTTGTTGAACTTCGTCAAGTTGAAATTTTCTCCCACTCTGTCTTCTAGAAATGAATTCTAATTCTAGGAAGACAGCCTCACAAGCCACAAACACTTTGTTCTCATGACAGTTGTAGAAGTAATATCCACGAGATTGCTTCAGATAACCTACAAAGATACATTTGTCAGACTTTGGTGCTAGCTTATCGACAGATTTGTTCTTGACATAAGCTTCGCAACCCCAAATTTTTAAGTATGACAAGTTAGGAACCTTTCCCTTCCATATCTCATATGGAGTCTTTTCGGCGGCTTTAGTTGGGCTTTGGTTTAATGATCGAATAGCCGTTTGGATTGCAAATCCCTAAAATGAATTTGGTAAATCCTTTTGACTCATCATGGATCGAACCATATCTAGTAAGGTTCGATTCCTCCTTTCGACCACACCATTGAGTTGTGGTGTGCCAGGTATGTTGGAGTTAGTGTCCTCCACAATAGTGCGTTAACATAATAAATCTCATTAATAGAATATCATCAGATATTTAATTATTTGATCCTCGTCAGTTGATTAACGTAAATCGATAACGGTTGGCTGACTAGAGTTTGACGTTATTGTCGTGAGACGGCGGTGATCAACTGACCCCTTTCGGTCACACCTAAAGGAACGAACCCAAATTGATAACTAATTAATTGTATGAGATACAATTTATTTAGTCCCTTGATTTATCGACTAAGAGGTTAGTCGATTATTATTAGAGAGATTTCGAGTTGCGAACTCGAGGAGCGGCAGTTATTATTTAATTATGCGATAATTAAATAATAAGTTTTGGGAAACGGGTTTTAGTTAATTAACTGTTAATTTACTAAAATTGTACTAATTGACTAATGTGATTAATATTAGTACGTAAATAATATGTGTAGTGGTACACGTATATTTACGGAGTGAATTGGACGAATTTATTATGGAAGCATTTAAACATGATACGATGTTTAAAATGAGAAATTACACGGATTTGTGCGACAAATATAAAAACCAACATGGACCCGTATATGGTCATGTGGACCGTGTAAAATAAGTGTAATGGATGATTACTTACATAATCATTTTACCTTATTTTGTATACTACCATAATATATGTCTTATACTACATTTTGCATGTGATGTAAGATAAAAATATAAAACAAAATTGTCCACTTGATGACACTCCACCCGCCACTTCCATTTCCCATTCTACACTCCATATATTTGTTCACTACTCCACTCTACCTCTTACACAATTCATTATATACTTTGCATGTGAACAAAACTTCATCCATCTCTCTACAAATTCTCTAGTATACATTATTACTAAGAAAAGTTAGTAATATTACTAGTATTATTTTCAAGGGTACATATTAATAAGTTACTAGTTCTTACTTATTAATATTATTTGGGTTGTTCTTGGGTGCTACTTGGAGGAGACTTTCTAATTGAAGGTTATACAAGGAGGATCATCCACATATATTTAGCTCAAGAACAAATTAGTAAGGAGAACTAATTTGTGCCCATTTTACCTTATATTCAATGTAAGGAAATTGTTTTTCCTTATACTTTGTTTTTATGCTTTCATATTAACATGCATGTTACATAGATCACATAAACATCAATTTATGAGATAAATTAATTTTATTAGAGAGTCTAATATGGATCTATGATCTTTCAAGTGGTATCAGAGCATAGGCTTGTAATTTGCATGTTGATTTTAAGCATTTTTATGAATTATGAGATAATTAGTAAAAACTCAAAAATTGTGTTAGAAGAGGTTTTGGCACGAAATTTTTGGGACATGCATACCTACTGATCTCAAAAGGTTTGTGGAATTTTTTGGTGATTTTTCAAGTAATTTTGCTAATTTTAATGTTTTTTGGTAGAAAACCGAGTCAAAATGTCGCATTTTAGTGAAAAATTGACTAAAATTGGTTAAATGTTGATTCGGTGCATGGCCTTTTTATGGTAGTTCATGCATGTTTTCTACTAATTGTATGCAAAAGGTTGAAGGTTGGTTCGAATTTTTTGCATGTTTATTGATTTTTTGAGTAAAAAGTCGATAAAAGTCCAATTTATTAATCATAATTTCGAAATTTTTGATTCTGCCCATGATAAATTTATGTACATTTAAGAATATTATTTAAATGTCAAAAGTGATTTTGCATGTGTGTTTTCACTTTGTTTTGATGATTTATTGGTTTTAGTGGTTAAAAACCGATAAATATCGATCTTTTTCTTCACAAAATTTATCCGAAATTTTGGGCAATTTTTATGACTTTTTGGTGTTCTTGGGAGTGTTCCAGAATACTAAAAATTTTTGTTTCAATTGTTTGGGTAATTTTTCAATTATTTTGGATTTTTACTTAAATATTATGATTTTTCCGATTTAATTAGCAAATTATCACCAAACCAAACTAATTATTTATCATAAAATTAGTGAGGACTAATTTTTAGGTTCAAAACAGTTTGGACAATTAGTTTGGACTTAAATGAGATTTAAGAGTTAATTATTGATTTTTACATGTTAAAAATCGATTAAATCCACAAAACCGAGATGGATACCAATGAAGATAGGTAGGGCGATTTTGGCATCATATTTACAGCATTTTAAGCATATTTATTTAAGTTGAATGAATGATTGTCATTTATTTAAAGTATTTATCTTTTGTACCTAGTATGGCCTAGTTAATTTTTAATCGTTATTACCCGAAATGAATGGGAATATCGATTTGTTTGTAATTAAATACGATCTCGTATCGTCGGTTTGTAATTAATTAATAGTTTTATTCATTTTATTAATTAATGTATAATAGGAATAGCTATGTAATTCATTTGTAATAGTTATTTTACCAGCGTTTCCAAAAGACGGATTTATTAACGAGACGGAGTCTATTTTTGGAAGGTGTTCCAAATCCCACAAGGAAGAGCCACTTAAGGAATGAAGAGGCAAGGGACCAAGGAGTTGGTTTCCGAAGTGTAATAGACTAGTTGTTTATTAACTAGGAGGCCATACTAGGATTTAATCATATGCTTACATGTTTGCTTGTTTTATTTTCGCGCATGCCAAAATCGCCATTCACATGCATATTCTTTTTCGCGATTGTCAATTCACGTCATTTATATTCACCAAATTAATTCACTTATAAGGAATTTATGACTAAATTGACAAGATCTCTCACATAACTAAAATTGAGATTAGCCTTACCAATTAGTAACACCTATGAATCTCTTGTTCATTAGAGCCACGCTCGCCCAAGCGGGGTGTTCTCTTTTTACCTTGGGTAAGTAGGGTGGTAAGCGGTTATCACACGCCAAAATTGGTTGGACTCAACGGGATATAAGACGGTCTTGTGTTCCGGGGCTAGTAGATAAATTTGAGGAAATTTGTCGACCAAGAGTTCTAGAGGTAGAATTAGTCAACGTGACTTACCGAATTTACGCAATTATGGGATGTTTCGCCCAAGCGATGCTCATTTTTGTTTAATATTTGGGTCTTGGAATCATTTATATAATTTAGTGAGAGGTCATTATATAAATGCTAAAACTTGCTAAACATGTTTTTACAAGTATTTTTTTAAAACAATGAATGTTAATTTTCCTTTTTGTTGTAGCATTTTAATTCGCAATGGCAACTTCATCAACTCCATCGACTACTTCACTAGGCAAAGATTCATGGCTAAGGTCCGTAATGGACAAATGTATTTTAAAAGATGACGGTAGTAACTTTCTTGAATGGGAATCCAACATCAAAAGTGCCGCGTTGTCCGACAATGTGCTCACTTACTTGACCGATGCTCCTCCTATTGAGCCCGGTGCAAGAGCTTCATCGGCGGTGCAGACCGCCCATGATGACTATGTGAGGATGTTGAATGATATCAAGAATGTGTTGATATGGTCAATATCGCCAAACCTCAAGCTATCATGCATTTCTTTAAATGCTTACGAGATATTCACTCGTATGATCACTATGTTTTCACAAACACCTAAAGTCCGTCAATACGATGCGGCGGCACGCTTCTTTGAAGCTAAGCTTGAGAGGGGCCAAAAGGTTGGTCCCCATGTCCTTAAAATGGTCGAATATGTTGACATCCTAGAGCGTCTAGGGTGTAAGATTCCTAAAACTCTTGTGGTGGATCGTATCCTTCACTCACTCCCCACCAAGTTTGCCCACTTTAGGGTAAACTACAACATGAATGGTATGGATAAGAGTTACCATGAAATTCATGCACTCCTCACCCAAGCGGAGAGGGATATGGAGGCTAGTGGGAGTGAAAAGGGAGATGTTTTAACCATGAAGTTAAAGAACATGTCTCTTGGAGTCAAGAAAGGAAAAGGGAAAGAAAAGTCCCAATTCAAGAAATCGTCAAAGAAAATTGACAAGGGAAAGGGGAAGGCCGTTGTGAATGGCAATCCCAAGGCAAAAAGTGTCAAGCTCTCCGAGGCCGAATGTTTCCATTGTAATGGGAAGGGGCATTATAGGAGGAGTTGTCCCAAATACTTGGAGGATCTCAAGGAAGGGCGTGTGACGCCTATTGGTATGATTTCTCTCTCTATGTGATAGACGTTAATTATGCTTGTACTTCCACTTGGGTACTTGATACCGGATGTGGCTCTCACCTTTGTAACCATTTGCGGGGTATAAGGGACGTGCAAGCACTAGCAAAAGGTGATGTGGATCTCCGCATGGGCAATGGAGCTAGAGTAGCCGCCGTTGCCGTAGGGACCTATGTGCTCACTTTAGCTAGTGGTTTAGAGTTGTATTTAAATAAGTGTTATTTTGTACCAACTTTAACTAAGAACATCATCTCCATTTCCGCGTTAGACGCGGAAGGCTTTTGTTTTATGATTAAGGACAAGTGTTGTACTTTTTCTTTAAATGATGTGGTTTATGGCAAGGCCATTTCAATTGGAGGCATTTATGTTTTAAATGATGTTAATGACGTTTATCATATGGAAACTAAAAAGCTCAAAAAGGGTGATCCAAACGAATCCTACCTTTGGCATTGTCGTTTAGGCCACATAAACGAAAGACGCATTAAGAGACTTGCTTCATCAAAAGTGCTCAAACCATTTGGTTTCGAATCTTATGGTACATGCGAGTCTTGCCTTTTAGGCAAGATGACTCGTGCACCTTTTGCGGGAAAAGGGACACGAGCAAGTGAGGTTTTGGCTCTCATACACACGGATGTGTGTGGACCATTAACCATCACCGCTAGAGGAGGTTTTCTCTACTTCATTACTTTTACTGATGACTTAAGTAGATATGGGTATGTCTACTTAATGAAGAACAAAAGTGAAGCCTTTGACAAGTTCAAAGAGTTTCAAAAGGAAGTAGAGAACCAATTGGATAAAAAGATAAAGACTCTACGGTCCGACCGTGGTGGTGAGTATCTAAA
The DNA here is from genome assembly GCF_048544455.1 of Silene latifolia. Classification (NCBI taxonomy): domain Eukaryota; kingdom Viridiplantae; phylum Streptophyta; class Magnoliopsida; order Caryophyllales; family Caryophyllaceae; genus Silene; species Silene latifolia. The sequence goes on along the minus strand of NW_027413827.1, from coordinate 961,635 downwards.
TATTGAATTTGATTCACACCTAAAAGATTGTGGTATAGTATCACAATGGACTCCTCCTGGCACACCACAATTAAATGGTGTGGCCGAAAGGAGAAACCGAACTTTACTTGATATGGTTCGGTCAATGATGAGTCTAACTGAGCTTCCTAGTTCATTTTGGGGTTTTGCCCTCTTTCTGCGAGTATTTTCACTAAATCGAAGCCCGACTAAAGCAGCCGATAAGACTCCATATGAGATATGGACAGGGAGAGTCCCTCATTTGTCATTCATGCGTATTTGGGGTTGCGAAGCGTACGTTAAGATCAAGTCTGACAATAAGCTTGCACCCAGGTCTGACAAATGTCTTTTTGTAGGATATCCAAGGGAAACACGTGGCTATTACTTCTACAATAAACACGAGAACAAAGTGTTTGTGGCTCGTGATCTTTGTCTTCCTAGAAAAGGAATTTATTTCTAAGAGACAGAGTGGGAGAAAATTTGAACTTGAAGAAGTTCGAGAGCCACAAACCGAGAACGAGGTAGAGGAGAACGTGGAGGAAAGCATTCCCTCTTCCCTCCAAACGGTAATTATTCCTAGAAAGTCAAGTAGGATTTCTAATCCACCTGATCGCTACCTTGGTAACATCGAAGAGGATGGTGTTTTGTTACTTCTTGAGAGTAATGAACCCACTACCTACAAATCGGCCATGTCTAGTCCCGACTCCTCGCTTTGGCTAGAAGCCATGCGGTCCGAAATGGATTCCATGTACGAGAACCAAGTATGGGACTTGGTGGATTTACCTGAGGGAGTGCGACCTCTTCAGTGTAAATGGATATACAAAATTAAACTCGGCGTGGATAAACATGTAGATGTTTACAAAGCTAGATTGGTGGCAAAAGGTTTCACCCAAGTTCATGGTTTACACTATGACGAAACCTTCGCTCCGGTCGCTATGCTTAGGTCCATTAGGATAATCTTAGCGGTTGCCGCATTTCATGATTATGAGATTTGGCAAATGGATGTCAAAACCGCCTTTTTGAATGGGATTCTAGAAGAAGAGGTGTACATGATACAACCCGAAGGTTTTGTGGATACATCTAACCCTAAGAAGGTGTGTAAGCTCAAGAAGTCCATTTATGGTCTTAAGCAAGCATCTAGGAGTTGGAACCATCGCTTTGATCATGTCATTAAACAATACGGATTCACTAGAAGTGTGGAAGAACCGTGTTTATACATGAAGTTTAGTGGGAGTAAGGTTGTATTCCTTGTCCTATATGTGGATGACATATTGCTCATTGGGAATGACATTCCATCGCTCACTTCCGTTAAGGAGTGGCTAGGGAAACACTTCCAAATGAAGGACTTGGGAGAGGCACAACGAATCTTAGGTATCCGGATCTATAGGAATAGGTCCAAGAGGATACTAGCATTGAGTCAAGAAGCTTATATTGACAAAGTTCTTGACCGGTTCAATATGAAAGACTCCAAGAGAGGATTTCTACCTATGGGCCAAGGGATTACTTTGAGCAAGTCACAGTCTCCCTCTACCCCTAAGGAAATTGAACACATGAAGACCGTCCCTTATGCTTCCGCTGTTGGGTCTATCATGTATGCTATGATTTGCACTCGTCCCGACGTTGCGTATGCCTTGAGCATGACAAGTCGGTATCAAGCCAAGCCTGGTGAGAGTCACTGGATAGCCGTAAAGAACATCCTTAAGTACTTGAGAAGAACTAAGGATTCGTTCTTAGTGTTTGGAGGAGAAACCGAGTTGTGTGTAAGAGGTTACACGGACGCAAGTTTCCAAACCGATCGGGATGACATGAAATCCCAATCCGGCTACGTGTTTATGCTAAATGGAGGAGCATTTCTTTGGAAGAGCTTCAAGCCAAAGAGCCTAAGTCTAGTAACAAATCTAGACACATTGAAAGGAAATACCATGTAATTAGAGATTATGTGGAAAGGAAGGAAATTGACATTTGTAAGGTTGGGACAGATGACAACATTGCTGATCCTTTAACCAAGCCTTTATCAAAGGCTAAGCATGATGGTCATGTCGTCTCTATGGGATTGAGGACGAGTACAGATTTTCTTTAGATTATGGATATGTAATAATTGGATAGTGTATCTTTTATTATATATATGATAATCATATTCATTGTTTTCGTATTCATTCTTTTATGAATTTTTATTTAGTGTGACTAAATTTTAATACCTTGTTTATCCGAATAAGTTGTGGAGACAATGTTGAACACTATTCAAGTGAATAAGATGAACATTGTATTTTGTCCCTAGTCACTTAATGAGGTGACGTCTCGGAGTGACTAGATTGTGAGTCGATTGATGGTTGTTCAACACCATAAGGTCATATATGATGACTGGTCGATTACATAGGCGGAGTGTGTGACACTTTGCCGGACAGTGACCATTTAGAGAGTCCCTAAGTTCTATTATAGACGCCTGGTCGTGGCGGGGATCTCTAAGATGTTCTAATGAGTCGATTCTTTTGATTGGAGACTATTATCCGAGCAGGTGCGGTTTCGAGTGACTTTGGTTTTGTCCTAGGTCGTGCCGTGAAAGGAGGCCAAAAGGGCATTTACTAGGTCATGGTGAGTCAGTATTGTGCAATAGGATAGATAGGGCATACAGAAATTGTCCACCCACGTTGGGTAACTATATCTCAAGGCCACTCGAGGAGTTAATGACTACAAATGCGTGGCCACGCTCGGAAGTAACCTGTGAGAGATTTTTCCGGTCAGGTAGTCACACTCCCGATCGAGAAAACCACTCGCGATGTGTTCATGTGCAAGTGCGACGTGAAAGACACCTTGCATTGAGTGGGAGATTAAAACGGACAAGAGAATTGGTAGCGCACACCTTGTGTCGGACAAGTGGGAGATTGTTGGAGTTAGTGTCCTCCACAATAGTGCGTTAACATAATAAATCTCATTAATAGAATATCATCAGATATTTAATTATTTGATCCTCGTCAGTTGATTAACGTAAATCGATAACGGTTGGCTGACTAGAGTTTGACGTTATTGTCGTGAGACGGCGGTGATCAATCGACCCCTTTCGGCACACACCTAAAGGAACGAACCCAAATTGATAACTAATTAATTGTATGAGATACAATTTATTTAGTCCCTTGATTTATCGACTAAGAGGTTAGTCGATTATTATTAGAGAGATTTCGAGTTGCGAACTCGAGGAGCGGCAGTTATTATTTAATTATGCGATAATTAAATAATAAGTTTTGGGAAACGGGTTTTAGTTAATTAACTGTTAATTTACTAAAATTGTACTAATTGACTAATGTGATTAATATTAGTACGTAAATAATATGTGTAGTGGTACACGTATATTTACGGAGTGAATTGGACGAATTTATTATGGAAGCATTTAAACATGATACGATGTTTAAAATGAGAAATTACACGGATTTGTGCGACAAATATAAAAACCAACATGGACCCGTATATGGTCATGTGGACCGTGTAAAATAAGTGTAATGGATGATTACTTACATAATCATTTTACCTTATTTTGTATACTACCATAATATATGTCTTATACTACATTTTGCATGTGATGTAAGATAAAAATATAAAACAAAATTGTCCACTTGATGACACTCCACCCGCCACTTCCATTTCCCATTCTACACTCCATATATTTGTTCACTACTCCACTCTACCTCTTACACAATTCATTATATACTTTGCATGTGAACAAAACTTCATCCATCTCTCTACAAATTCTCTAGTATACATTATTACTAAGAAAAGTTAGTAATATTACTAGTATTATTTTCAAGGGTACATATTAATAAGTTACTAGTTCTTACTTATTAATATTATTTGGGTTGTTCTTGGGTGCTACTTGGAGGAGACTTTCTAATTGAAGGTTATACAAGGAGGATCATCCACATATATTTAGCTCAAGAACAAATTAGTAAGGAGAACTAATTTGTGCCCATTTTACCTTATATTCAATGTAAGGAAATTGTTTTTCCTTATACTTTGTTTTTATGCTTTCATATTAACATGCATGTTACATAGATCACATAAACATCAATTTATGAGATAAATTAATTTTATTAGAGAGTCTAATATGGATCTATGATCTTTCAAGGTAGAGTAAGTTGCGACACAATGCCACAATCTTTTAAGTGAGAATCAAATTCATTACTTAGATATTCACCACCACGATCGGATCGCAATGCTTTAATATTTTTGTTCAATTGGTTCTCTACTTCACTTTGGAATTCCTTGAATTTCTCAAAAGCTTCACTCTTGTACTTCATTAAGTAGACATACCCATATCTACTTAAGTCACCGGTGAAAGTGATGAAGTAGTCATAATTTCCTCTAGCGGTGATACTCATTGGACCACATACATCGGTGTGTATTAGTCCCAATAGTTTACTTGCTCGTGTCCCTTTACCGCTAAAAGGAGCACGAATCATTTTGCAAGGAGACAAGATTCGCATACTCCATCTGATTCAAAATCAAATGGTTTGATTATTCCAGTTGATACTAATCTTTTGATGCGTTTCTCGTTTATATGACCTAATCGACAATGCCAAATATAAGATTCATTTGGATCACTTGATGTAAGTCCTTTTGATTCGATGTTGTAGATATTATTAGTTGAGTTGGAAGTGTGTAGAACATAAATACAATTTATAGAAGTGGCTTGGCCTATGGCCAAGTCATTTTTAGACAAAATACCACGATTGTTTTTGATGGTAAAAGAAAATCCTTCCATGTCTAACATAGAAATAGAAATAATGTTCTTAGACAAAGTGGGTACATAATAACAATTATGTAGATGCAACTCAAAACCACTAGCTAAGGCAATCACATAGGTTCCCTTTGAAATGGCGGCTACTCTAGATCCATTTCCTAATCGGAGATCCACGTCACTCTTGCTAAGTGCTTCCACATTTCTTAACCCCTGTAAATGATTAAAAAGGTGAGAACCACAACCGGTATCCAATACCCACGTTGAGGTGGATGTATAATTAATATCAATAACATAAATCTCAGAAGAGACATTAGCAACTGGAGTAACAAGTCCAGCTTTGATATCTCCCAAATACTTGGGGCAGTTTCGCTTCCAATGGCCCATGACATTACAATAATGACATTTATCGTAGGATTGGGCACCCTTCGTGGTTTGGGTTTTTGTAGTCCCACTATCCACTTCCATTTCATTATTGGGTTTGGGTTTCTTACCCTTTTTTGCCTTTCTTTTAAAATTACCATTACTCCTTTTAGTTGCAAGGACATTCTTGCTCGAACTCCCACTGAATTTCTTATTTCTCCTTACTTCTACAAATAAGGATGTCATGGAATTAGTGAGATTATCTTCACAAGATTCTCTCACCAAAGTGGTGGGCATGATAATGGGAGTGGGAGGTGTGGAAGTGGTAAGGTAGAAAAGATTCTCATCCTCACCAATGCCAAAGCGCAGTTATCTAGTCGTATCATTGTCATATATGGAGCATTTTTCATTGAATGATTGGAGACATGAATCAATGGTGATCGGTGTATAAGAATTAGATGAATCCATTGCGGAAAAATAACTACAAAAACAGAGATGAAGGAAATAATTAACATTTATCGTTTTAGACTTGTAAAATATTTTCAACAATTTTAGCATTTATATAATGACTTCGACCAAATTATATAAACGATTCCAAGACCCAAATTCATATTAACTCGGTTGTGAGCCAACGAGCCCGCTACATCCTTACTAATATAATTTGGTGGGTTAACTTATTTAACCGATTCTACACTTAGAACTCTCGGTCGATGAAATTACACTAAGTTCATCTTTAGCCCGAACCTATTGAGACAACGGTCCCTCTAATACTTTCGTTGAGATCAACCAAATTTCGAAGTGTAATAACATTTTATTACCCCACTTACCCAACGTTAAAAGAAAGCACCCTGGTATAATATTTCAATACCGTATTGTACCCATAATGAAATTGGGATTCATGAGTTCCTACTATTTAGTAAGGCTAAGTCTCAATTTTATAAAATGTGAAGGTCTTGTCAATTTATTATCTATCTCTTTTAAGTGAACTAAATTAGTGATCTATCGATAATTATAATTGACAAGGTCGATGATACGATATAAAATATGCATGATATCTTATGGCGATTTGGCATGCATGCAAACATATAAAAAGAAAATGTAATGAAAAACAATTTCCTAGTATAGCCTTTCCTAAAATAGAAAATCTAATAATCTATTACATATTCGGAAACCAACTCCTTTGGTCCCTTGAACTCCATGTGACACGCCTCCCAAGGAAACATCGTCTTGATCGGAACTCCTTTCCGAATGACGCCGTCTTTAGGAAACTCCGGAATTACAAAATGATAATAAAATACATAGATATTCCTATTATACATATGCAATAAAATAAATCTATTAAATTACAAAACGGTGATGCGAAATCACATTAAAATTACAACCAAATCGATATTCCCTTTCATTACGGGTAATATCAATTAAAAACTAAGGCCATACTAAGACAAATTACATTATTCAAAAAATTACATAAATTTAAATGACATTTATCCCTAAATTATGCAACAAAATATATGTATTTAAACATGCAAAATGAATGTGCCAAATCGCCTTACTAGATTATATCGTATATAGCTCGGTTTTTATGGAAATACGTGATTTTTAACTTAGTAAAATCACTGAATGATTCTTAAATCAAATTGAAGGCCAAGTTAATTATCCTAACTGTCTTAGAACTCAAATATTAGTCTCCACTAAAAATTTGACAATAATCCAACTTGGTTATACATTGTTGCTCATATTTAACCCCATTTATCATAACAATTATGAAATAATTCCAAATTCAATTATAATAATCTAAAAATTTAAATTTAAATTTTGAATATTCTGAAATATTACCATGACCCTCATAATGTCAAAAATATGGGTTAAACATTTTGAATTAATTTAGAGAAAATATAGTTGTGATTTGTCGGTTTTATCAAATAAAATGCCTAAAGCATACGAAAATTAATCTAATAAATTTTATAATCTTACATATGTCATGCAAGACATAAATTCAGCCTAAAATAGTTTTCTCATGCCATGGAAATTAATTTAGCTATTTTTGCTTATAGAATCTCGATTTAATACAGTTTTAACCATTAAAATCATAAATTATGCAAAATTAATCGAATTAATCTCAAATTTTACATACAATAAGTAACATATACATGTGAGATCATATTAAATTTCATGGTCAGAATTGAAGTTTAACTATTTTTAGTTAATAAACCACCATTTTACTCACTAAAATGTTATTATTATATTAAAAATCATAAAAATGAGCAATAAACTTCCATAAACCATCTAAAATGACCTAATACATTTTAGGACCAGAATGTGTCCATGCATCCAAAATATCTTGCATTTCTCATATTTACACAAATTTTCCGGTTTTTATTTTAGTCATCAAATAACTCGTAAAAAACTCAAAAAACGATTTGTATGCAACAACCAAAGCTCTGGTACCAATTGTTAGGTTCTATAACCCTCTTATTAGACATTTTTAATGTAGATCTATGTTACTAATTAATTTAGATGTTGTGAATCTAGTTACAAGCAAACAAAATTAAGAGTAAAAAGGAGAAAATGATTTTTCCTTACATTTATATGAAACAAAAATGGGCACAAGGTTGGACTTCTTCCAACCTTGTTCTTGAGCTATGAATAAAAAGGATGATCCTCCAAGTTTCAAAGTAGAAACTCTCCAATCAGTTGCACCCAAGATTTTACCCAAAATATTTCTAGTAATATTAACTAGATATTACAGGAAATCTAAATCCCTTAATATTATTTTTATTACTACTCTAGTAATGTAATAATAATAATAATATGTGGTTGTGTGATTTTTAGAGAGAAGCATGCAAAAAATAGAAGTAGAAAAATGAGCAACCAATTGCTCCTTTTAAGCAGAAAAAACCAGCTCCATGGAGCCATAAGTGGGCTATTACTTTTCTTTATTTTAATATGCATGAAAAGTGTAGGTATGATTATATTAGGGTAGGTTGTGTCATAAGCATGCAATTAGGAAAATGATTACATGCAATTAGTTGATTAAAGAAAAGACGAAAATAAAATATTGTCCAACAACATTGTATTTTCGGCCACTTTAAGATAAAATGGACCATTTTGATTTTGTAATGTTTGTCACACAATTACAAGAAACATATATTTGTTTATCGTACATAAATAAGCATTAGTTTGATCATATAACAATTATATAATATAAACTAATTATTAATATACACTTAACTCTTAAGGGATAATTATGTCATTATATTAAAATATAATGAGTCTTATAATGTCCAATTTAATAAATTTACAACCCCTTGTAAATATAATCAACAAATAACATCTACCTCTAAAAATACAATACCTTGATTAATTTAACGAATTAAGTTATTAAATCTTATTTAATCACATTATAATAAGATATAAAATTTCATTAGTCAATCATCGCATAATTGAATAATAAACCTGCGTTGATTCGAGTTCTAAACTCGACCTCAACCAACTCACACAACCAAATATATATATATAAGTATATATATATATATATATATATATATATATATATATATATATATATATATATATATATATATATATATATATATAAGGGACTGATCAACCTATATCAAATACATTTATCAGAAATATTTGGGTTCCATCCTATAGGTGTGACCCCAAGGGATCAACTTATCACCACGGTCAAACGACAGTAACGTCAAACTCTAGTCAGCCAATCGTTATCGTTAAATGTTGATCATTTGACTATATAATGTATCATCCCTTATGTATTCTTTTTATGAGATTTAAATATGTGATCTCACTATTGCTTAGGACACATACTCCAACAGTTGCTTGTTGAGACTTGTTCGTCGTTGAAGGTAGAATAATCAACTGCGAGAAGTAGCCGGATTTTATCGGGCTTATTTCAAGAGGTTGCTGTGTAGAGACTTGATTGTCTTTTGAAGGTCCAATAATCGACTGCGGGAAATAGCCGGAGTTTATCGGGCTTATTTTAAGAGGTTGCTGGTTGTTAGTGGACTCCGTGGGGAGGCCTCCGATATCCTGCTGGGGAATTTTGGTGTTTGTATTGGATGTTTGCGGTGCCGGAAAGAGATAGGTTTTTTGAGTTTGAGCCTGGCTCTGGCGGATGGCGGGCTCTATTGTCGTCTTTCGTAATTTCGAATTTGGAAGAGAAATAACGGTTTTTATTGCCGTCGCTCGAAGTTTGTGGAAATAGCAAATGTGAATTTTGCCATTTTCTATTTGTTTGGAAGATAACGGTTTTTAATTCCGTCATCCTGCGATTTGAAATTTGTGAGAAATTGTGAATTTGAACTTCATTATTTGGTTTTCGTTTGAAAAGGACGATTTTTAATTCCGTGGTTTGAATTTTGTGGAAATAACGAATTTGTGTTTCGCTATTTTGTTGTTTTTTGCGAAAATGATGGTTTTTAATTCTCTCGTTTGAAATTTGTGAGGAATAGTGAATTGGAATTTAACTATTTTGATTTTTGTTTGAAAAGGACGGTTTTTAATTCCGTCGCTTGAATCTTATAAAATAACGAATTTGTATTCCGTTTTTTTGTTTTTTTGTTTGAAAATGACGGATTTTAATTCCGTCATTTGAATTTTGTGAAAATAACGAATTTGTGTTTCGTTATTTTGTTTTTTGTTTGAACATGTCGGTCTTGAATTCCGTCATTGAGAAAAATAGCGAATGTATGTGGAAAATAGGCCAAAGCCCAAGATTTCATTGAAATTGCTAGGATCACTCCAATAAGGTGCGAGCCTTTGTGCGATGCAAGGGGCCTCCCCTTATTTCTCTAAAAGATGCGAGGAGCAGCAGCTCCTCATTTCACTTCGTCTTCTCCAACAATACACGATAAACACCAAAAATCGCCATTTTTGGTCTCATTTTTTCACTTTTATTTGTGCGCTTGTTAACATGTCATCTCAAGGTATATAAATCCTCTTGATTCCATTTGAATTTGTTTGCCTTTTTGTTGATTGAATTAGGGCGAAACCCTAACCCTTTAGAAATTGATTTGGGCGTTTTTCTTTTGCCCATTTTCGAGTGGAATTGATGCTTGCATTAGGTTACAAACCAGTCTAGGAGTAGAAGAGTGCTTTTGGTTTGCATTTTGGTCCCCATTCCCGCTCCCTAGGTGCGAAAACACGAATGAGACAAGAAACCGTCTCATTTCGCAATGTTGCACTTGTTTGCTTGAGTTGTGTGCCATACTAGGTTGCATTGTAGTCGGGGAAGGTCGTCTTTCCTATGTTAAACCTTTGTTGGGTGCTAGGGGCATAATTTTGTATTTTGCCTTTATCAGACGGTCTTATGTTGACGAAATAAGCGTCTGTTTGGGCTCAAACTGAGCCATTTTGATTTGAAATAGACCTTAACGGTAGTTTTAGATCATGCGTGATCAAGTCACGTTGCGTTGTTGTGGTCGTAATTTGAATTTTGGACCTGTTTGTGCTCAATTTGGCATTGAATTACCTCTTTCGAGCTGTATAAAATTCCCAGTTGTGTCGAGAATTTTTGTTGCTTATTCTTGCAGACCTTGTGTGGGCCCGAGGTTCGGTTTGTTTATTCCTGTTGTTTGATATCCCGAACTTCGAGGACGAAGTTTATTTTTAGGGGGAAGGAATGTAATACTACAAATGTTTTGAGTTGGTATAGTTGATAATCGTAAATGGATAATTGTGTTATCATAAATTGGATGGTGCTCAGTTGTGTGGATGTTTATAAATGTTGTTATAGTAGTTATGGGCGAACTTCAGGACGAAGTTCATTTTAAGGGGCGAAGACTGTAATACCCCGTAATTTAATAATAATTTATGAGAATACTTTATAATTTAAATAGTTAATTAATGGCATTTCTAATAATAATTACAAATAAGACGTTAATTAAATAATAAAGTAAGTAAGCAAGTCGGGAATTGGGCTTGGCTAGTAATAAGGCCTTGGGCCGTGTGAATAAGATAAGTTGGCCGATTATATTTGGCCTAGTATGAGCATGGTCGGGAATTAATTAATAATAATATTAATGAAGAGATTAATAATAAGTAAAGGTAATAATAATTATAATCTTAATAATCTTAAATAATATTAGTGTTATAATAAAATTAGTAAAGGAAATATGTAGTAATTCTACTTATGGGATGGCTAATAAAATATGTAATAATAATAATAATAATAATAATAATAATAATAATATAATTTATAATGGTAATAATAATAATAATAATATGGTAATTCCTAATAGTAATCGGAATAAGGCAATAGTTTCCTAATTGGCCTCATATGCTCCCTAAACCTAGACTATAAATACATAATTAATCTGAAAAGTAATTTATAAAAATAGAAGAAGGAGATTTAGAAGACGGAAGAGGCAATTAGCGATAAAAGGTAAGACCGTCTCATATTATAATGTATTAATTTTATAATTAGAATAACTCACGTTGTAGACCACCGTAAGGTTAGCCGTGACCGTGACTGTGACCGTGGACCACGAGGGTAAGACCGGACCTCCGTTTGACCACCAGTCACCGGTGGGAATGGGAGTTTGAAGGGGTTGTTGTATGGGTGGTTCCGTATGCGGTTTACACGGGTTTTGTACCCTTTAATGTGCACGCCTTGACCTGGGGTTGGTAGGGTGGTTTATGGGTGATGCGTCGACCTTGGTGGGTCGCTTTGGGTGGACCAAAGTGGTGGTTCGTGCGATGGGTTGCCGGAATTGTGAGATAGGGCAAGTTTATTGTTTAAACACGATGGAACGGTTTATACACGTTGCTTTGACTTGTTGGACTCGAACTGGGATTGGTTGGCTTATGGGTGGTTAGTCGACCACTTTGGGGTGGTCGTGGGTGGTTGTTGTCAGGGTTTGTGCGACGGCTTGCCGGAAAAGTGCGAAATAGGGGAGAGGTTATAAGGGTGTTGCGGTCGGCTTTTGGTGGGCTGTTCTGGGTTGTTGTGGCAGGTGGTGGGACCACCGTGGGTTAAGGGAGACCACGGTGGTGGCCACGGGCTGCCATGGTGGTGGTAAGGGTGGTGAGTGTGTGTTTGTGTTATGGTTGTGTCGGTTTTGGAGTGGCTGTTTAGGGCGCGTTTAGGAGGGTTGCTGGGGAAGGTTTAGGGGGTGGTTGATGGTTGTCGGGATGCGCCATGTTGCGGGTTTGAGAAGGCGGGTTGTGGTTGAGTCATTGGTGGTCGGTGGTGTCGGCAAAAGGGGGGTTGAAGGAAGGGTGTGCACATGGTTGTAAACGTGTATGTTGTATGGGTGTTGTTCACGTGATTACGTGGGTTTTTGGTATTGCTTTATGGGTTTGGGTTTTATTTATTTGAGTCGGGTTTTTAAGTTGGGTTTGACTCGGGTTTGTATTTGAATCGGGTTTTTAATATCGTAGACCTTTAATAATAATAATAATTAATTAATTTGAATAATGAATTTAATTTATAATTATTAAATAATAATGGAATGTAATAATTAATAATTGATGGAAAGTTATAATATTTATGTTAGGTGACGATTTGTGAAGAAATTATAATCGGGTTCGGTTGCTTTAATTATTTAGACCGCTTTGAGCTGCTTATTTGGAGTTGCTTGCCAGGTAGGATAACTACTCAATCACTTTAATGTTTACTTAAATGATATTATCTGATTGTATTGGTTGAATTATTTGGAATTGTGACCGATGATATATGATTGTTGGTTGGTTGTATTGAGATGATTTGATTTATGATTAACATAGCTCGTGACTGAGATGATTTGATTATTGACTACCTCAGCTCGTGTCTGAGATGAATTATACTATTGGTTTCCTCAGCCTCGTGTCTAAGATGGTAAGAATGTTGTATAGCTCAATTGTTTGCATATCATATCAAGAGCACTTGCATTGGTTTCCCCAGGCTGGTTCTGCAGGACTTGTCTCTGGGATGTTATTGAGATTACCCCGGCTAGGGATTGGCGGGATGAACGGGAGCGTCGGAGGATTGATCATGAGCATGCATTGCATTTAGTATTGTTATTGTATCCATTTATTGTTGTTGTTTGACTATTCCTACTCAACCTCGTGGTTGACAGTGTATTCGTGAACACCTGTGATGAACCATAATAGGGAGCAGAGTTGACATGTACTAAAAATTAGCTGACTTGGGAGCTTATGGGATGCGTGAGGACTTGGCCAATCTACCTAGAAGTCTAGACCACTTAGATTATTTAATCACTTTATTTATTTCCGCTGTGAGTTGTATCTTATTTTATATTAACTTTAGTTTGGTTAAGTTGTACTTCCTCCATTCTTGAATGATCTACCCATTTTCCTATTTGGGCCATTTCACAATGATCTACCCATTTCTATTCTTTCTACTTATGGAACAAAAAAATGACCAAAGTATCCTTATGACCCTTCATTATTTACAAAAAATGCCACAATTAACACACCTAACTATTTCCCTAATTATAATCAACCTAACCTATATTACTAATGACTCCCTCCTTATTTTCCCTGATTTCCCTCGTTATTTCCCATATACCCCATTTTCCTCCCTCTCTCTACCCTCATTTATTCAAACCTACTCTCTCCCTCTCTCTAGAAACTTCCTGAGAAACCCTAAAAATTCCTACTGCTTTTTCCGCTGTTTGTCATCATCCTTATCTCTTCCTTCCTTCCTTATCTCTACCTTCCTTCCTTCTCTTAATGTCGAAAAATAATCCTAAATCAGAGCCTTCCTATCATTCATCACTTGATCATTTGCTATTTGTACCCGGGGTTGGTCATGTTGCCCCGGATACGTATTCTGGATATGGTTCACTGCTAGATTCCGACAATGATGACGACACGGAGGCTACCTCGGCGTTATACCTGGCGTCAAACACCGTCGTTCCCGATTCTATACTGTGGATCTCACTATTTCGGTGAGAAATTGTTGGATTGTGATAAATATATTGATGCATGTGTCGAAGAGAAGGAGATTACTCCTGAATGTCATAGATCTGGTGATTTGTCACCTACATCTCGTAAAGTTTAACGGTATTGTACCAACTTTTTAGAAAAAAGAGGAAGAAAGATCAAAAGAGAGGTATGAACTGTTAGATCACTTGATAAACTCGCATTTACTGAATTTTTTTCATTAAATTTTTTGTCTTTTATTGTGCGATTGACTTATTCTGTGTAATCTGATGCTGCAGTTGAGGAACTGTATGATTTTGATGCTGATAAGCTGAAATCTGCTGCCAAATCTGGTGATTTGTCACCAATGACGAAGAAATTCAATGCTTTTTATGCGAGACAGTTGGAAAGGATGAATAAAAATTGCTAAAAAGGGAGGTTTTGTTCTAATACCCTTCCTTTATTCGTTTAATTTATGTTTTCGCCTGATTTAGATTTTGTTGGTGTTTGCTGATTTTCATTAGTTGAACTGTGACTCTCTGGTTATCTGTTGAACTGTCACTCACTGGTTTACTGCTGTTTCTGTGTTTTGATGGAGAATTTGTCAATTTTAGGGTTAAAATGGTTATCTGTTGAACTGTCACTCATTGGTTTTTATCTTCTTTGTTTTCGTGTTTTGATGGAGAATTTGTCAATTTTAGGGTTAAAATGTTCATCTGTTGAACTGTCACTCAGCAGTTTTTATCTTTGTTTCGTGTTTTGATGGAGAATTTGTCAATTTTAGGGTTAAAATGTTCATCTGTTGAACTGTCACTCACTGGTTTTATCTTTGTTTCGTGTTTTGATGGAGAATTTGTCAATTTTAGGGTTAAAATGTTCATCTCGTTGAATCACTCACTTTGGTTTTTCTTTGTTTGTGTTTTGATGGAGAATTTGTCAATTTTAGGGTTAAAATGTTCATATGTTATTTGTCACTCACTGGTTTACTTTGGATTGTTGTTGTTCTTTGGCTTCCATATTTCGTTTTACAATGATCTACCCATTTCCTAACATGGCCCAATCCACTATGATCTAGCTGTTGTCTAAGTTGCTGTAAGACTCTACCTCAATGAAGGTCTTCACTTGACTGAGAGGTTGTCTATGTGTTGGTGTACACCAGTTAATGACAATAGTGAAAGAAACCTAAAATAAGTGCTCCATGTTGTTGCTAGTAATGCCACCATTATTTGTAGCCATGTCGAGGTAACTTATTCTTAGGTTTACTGACCCATATTTGCTGCCACCAAGAGGCATTACATGTTGAGTTACTTGGTTTTTTTTTATTTCTGAGTTTCCATGTTATGTCTCCTCTTGAAGAGGCATTTATATGTGGTCAGGTTACTCAATGAGGAAAAGTTGCTTGCTGAGAGTAACAATGCATTAAGCATAAAAACTTGAAATTTCATTCATAGTCCATGGTTCATACATAGTCCATTACAAAATGAGTGCTTACATGGTTCATACATAGTCCATTACAAAATGAGTGCTTACATGGTTCATACATAGTCCATTACAAAATGAGTGCTTACATGGTTCATACATAGTCCATTACAAAATGAGTGCTTAGGTTCTTATGTTTGACTTGATAAACTTTCATGCTTAAGACTTTCTTGATGCTAGTTTATCAATCAAACAACAACCTAACTTGTTCAAAATGGAACTTGAATGCCTAGATCCAACATTAATTGATCTAGATCACCTATTAATCCACATGTAATTAAAAACTGAATGCATTCTTTCACTAGGTCTTCATCAACTGTTAAATCTCTAGGTAGTGTCCCATTCCTTCTTTGTGCAGCCTTGGCCAAGTGTGGGAGTGGGTAGTCATTGTGACCTTTTCTTTTCATAATTTCCACCATACATGCTTGCAAGCTTAGCCACACATTGTCTAAGGTTTCAAATGTCTCGGCTTCATATGCTTCAGTGACATTCTTGACCAAATCTTCAACTGTTTTAGCTGGAAACTCATCTTGCAAAGATTGTATAGACCTAAAGAAACCTAAGTCTAAGATATTTAAATCAGGGGAGTTGGGTGGTTGTTGACTTAACTTGATATTGAAACCATTTGAAGTGGCTTCCTCTATGAAATCTTTATCTTTCCCATTGATGTGTGGCTTTGCATTATCTTGTTGAATGCTTATTTCTTTTGATGCATTTGCTGGCCATTTTTCTTTAATGGAGGGTATCACTAAATTGATCAGCATTTCCTTGGTAACTTTCTTTGTGATGGATTCAATGGGTTTTGTGACTATAGTACCTGCACTTCTGTTCTTACTTTTCCTCTTTGCTGGTTCTTGATAAGTAAATGGCCATATGCCAAGCTTCCCATCAAATAGAACCTCACCATTTTCCTTGTAAGTGGGCCTTGAAACAGCAGCCAAGAACATAATCTTGGTTATGTATCTCTTGCTCTTACAACTTCTATATGGAAGTGCTTCATTGCTGCCTATGTAATATCTGCACTTGGGATTAGTCATGTAAAACCACTTGTCATCTATGTGGATAATATGACTCATGTTCTTGAACATGACACACCTTAAGAGTCTATCAAAGACCAATTTCCCCATTACAAAATGCAGCCTGATAAACTTATTGTCTTGACTTAATGCTGGGTGTATACTGTTTGTGTGAGACTTGATTAAACCTTCTTTAACCCATCTATGGCAGGTAGAAGTTGAATGCCCTATTGCCTTTCCCAACCTCTTTAAGGTGGTTCTCTTTGACACATCAAGACCCATAATGGTCTCAATTGGACAAGGTACTCTTTCCTTCCCCTTCTTTCCTTTTATCTTACTCCTTACATTGATGGGTATGTGCTCCATACGCTGCTTTTTTGCAGCTGTCCAAATGCTGTATATACTTTTTCTTGTGACATTGAATATAGTGGCTACTTCATTGATCTTACCATGCTCTGGTTTTCCATTTTTGCAGCTCTCAAACAACATACAGACAACTCTATGCCTCTCATCGTCAGTGAGATTTGGTTTCTTCATTGTATTGTGGCTGAAACTTGTGTAATTTTTGTAAATTTAGAATTTGATTTTTTATTTTGGGTTCTTTTATCCAATAGAAAGGCTGTAAAAGTGATGTAATTTTCCCTAGTTTACTCATGAATGTAAGTTGCTGAGTATTTGTAGAATTAGCAAGTTGTAATGATGTGATGTTAATTGGTGGGAAATTTGAAGTTTCATGTTGTTTCCCCCCTTTTTTCTAAAAAACTGGGTAGTGGACTGAAATGGTGGGAGTTTTGATGTTTGGTGGGAATATTAACACTTACCCCACCTCTTAACACATCAACATTAACTTGTTAATTATACACACAAGTTGCCTCTAATCTACTCTCCTTGGTTGTTGAGCCAAAAGCAAATGGGTAGATTATTGTAGAATGGAGGAAGTAATAAACATGTAATCGCTAAGTTTTAATTTAAATTACTTTGGTGAGTTGGACTTTGTTATTCATTACCTCGGGAAACCGAGATGGTACCAGTCCTATTTATCTAGGAATGTCTAGCTAAAGGCTCTTAGAGGGTGTTACAAAGTGGTATCAGAGCAAAACGATCCTCAGGCTTACCCAATGAATATAATAATGAATATAGGATGTGTCTAATAAAATGAACCCGGGTAGAAACTGTTAGGTGCCCCCTTAAGCTTGGGATGAGTATGGGGCCCCCTCACACCAAACTTCTGGCCCTTTCAGTTTTGAACCGGTTACTTTGAGAGATATTACAGTGTGGGGTAAATTAAATTGAATATCGGTTATATCTCTTAGGAGATTTGTTTGCCTTGTTTGAATATTTTTTCATTGATGACTGCGGTTACGGGGACGTTAACTTGCTTTTAAGGTGATCGGAGTGTGATATGATTTTAAGCATTGGTATAAGCATGTGGATATAAGAAACTTATGTTGGCATGTATGTGGGAGGCGTAATTATGATGAACATGTGAAGTATTGAGGAAATTGCGTGAAATTGTGGAGAATGTGATTTGGTTGAATTCTTGAAATTTTTACCTTGATTGCTTTGACTGCCATTTATTGCCTGTTTGATATCCTTGCACTAAATTTTTATGTATGATAGCCTTGTCAGTTAGCTTTCATATGCCGCTAGTTTCATGCTTAAATAATGTACGGTTTAGGAGAAATAAATATTTTTGTGGACAGTGGTCAGAATATTCCTGTTCAGTGATGTTTTCGTTCCATGTTTTTGTAAAAATTGCCATTTGAAAGTTACTTATTGTTTAGGTATAATTCCAACTCCACTGTTTAAATGATTCGTATATGTTTCTAAATTGGTAAGCCATGTTACAAGATAATATTATGATAATTTATTGTGATTTCTCCAAGTTGACCTAAGTTTCTGACAAGTTGCTGTAAAATTTCTGTTTCGACCAAATAATTTGTAAAATGCATTATAAATTGACTTTATGAGTTTTTGACTTGATTCTTTCTCCCATGAATTGTTAACTCTCTTTGTTTTCTAAAAAATATAATTTCTCAAGAAGTAGTTATGTTATTATTTATTAATAATTTTTGAAAGTTGTAACATGTTTTCTTATCCTTGAAAAATGTAAGTTTTGTTTCTTAAATCGTGCACATTAACATTTTGATGTTGTAAATTATGTGAAATAGAATGATATGTCTAGTGATATGCGGAATGTGTTGCCCTAAGCCTATATATTTACATTAATTGCGAGCATGTTTAAGGTAGACCTCGTTAGTAAGAAATAAACGCGCACGTAATAAAAGGTAATTCAAGGATTGTTGTTATTCATTTATCCATCAATCAATGTTGTGTTGAAAATATAGTTGTCTTATGTTACAATGTGTATTACATGTTTTGTGATGTCACAGCAAATGGTTTGTTTGTTCTTGTTGTTTGATATCTCGAACTTCGAGGACGAAGTTTATTTTTAGGGGGAATGAATGTGATACTACAAATGTTTTGAGTTGGTATAGTTGATAATCGTAAATGGATAATTGTGTTATCATAAATTGGATGGTGCTCAGTTGTGTGGATGTTTATCAATGTTGTTATAGTAGTTATGGGCGAACTTTGGGACCAAGTTCATTTTAAGGGGGGAAGACTCTAATACCCCGTAATTTAATAATAATTTATGAGAATAATTTATAAATTAATTAGTTAATTAATGGCATTTCTAATAATAATTACAAATAAGACGTTAAGTAAATAATAAAGTAAGTAAGCAAGTCGGAAATTGGGCTTGGTTAGTAATAAGGCCTTGGGCCATGTGAATAAGATAAGTGGGCCGATTATATATGGCCTAGTATGAACGTGGTCGGGAATTAATTAATAATAATATTAATGAGGAGAATAATAATTGGTAAAGGTAATAATAATTATAATATTAATAATCCTAAATAATATTAGTGTTATAATAAAATTACTAAAGGAAATATGTAGTAATTCTACTTATGGGAAGGCTAATATAATATGTAATAATAATAATAATATAATTTATAATGGTAATAATAATAATAATAATAATAATAATAATAATAATATGGTAATTCCTAATAATAATCGAAATAAGGCAATAGTTTCCTAAATGGCCTCATATGCTCCCTAAACCTAGACTATAAATACATAATAAATCTGAAAATTAATTTATAAAAATAGAAGAAGGAGATAGCGATAAAAGGTAAGAACGTCTCATATTATAATTTATTGATTTTATAATTAGAATAACTCGCGTTGTAGACCACCGTAAGGTTATGTTGGAGCTTGTGTCCTCCACAAATTAGTGTGATAACATTTGTAAATCTCTTACAGGTTCACAAGGTATACTTCGTATTTAATCAGTTGATTAACGATTACCTAATAACGGTTGGCTTGCTAGAAAGTTTGACGTTATTATCATACAGATGGCGGTGATCAACTGGTCCCTAAAGGTCACACCTAAAGGATGTGTTTGAGAGATGTGGTTATGGAAATGTAACCACATTGATGCCTTATATGACTAAACAGTTAGTCAATGTGTTGATGAGACAATTATTTAATGCCGATTAAATAATATTAGTTGAGACGAATTAATTGTCAATTCGTAAATTGAATATAATAAGTTATATTTAATTAATGTATATAATGTTAGCTTGGACGAATTAATATGTTAATTCGTAATTAAATGTAATCGGTTATATTTAATCACCTAATGATAAATTATACGATATTGTCATAATAAATTATTATTGACCCGTATTAATTAATGCGGTATAATATAAATGACAATTTATAAATAATGCATTATATACATGGTCGATCGACCGGGTATGTCAGTCGATCGACTGATGTACCTGTTTCGGATTAATGGGCCGAAAGATTAGAAGAAGAAAAAAACTACCCTAATCATCTACCTACACGGTTTATAGGGAGAGGGAGGGGAGATTTTTCTAACCTAATTTTGCAACTCATTCTTGCCTCTCATCTAAAAACACAAAAACAAGAAAAACCCTAAGCTATTTACAGAAATTGAGGGATCGATTCTAGCAACAAGTTAAGGGCATTTCTCATACCGTCTTGGGTGCAACTAATAGGCGAATATCATTGCGATATTGTTCTTAGGCCGATTTTGCTAGGACCGAAGGTTATTCCTTAATTCTCTACCTTTTGTTTATGCAATTTAGTTTTATGACTCGTAATCGTCTTATAAATTCGTTATAATCCTTAAATTTAAAGGGATGCATACAGATAAATCTCACAAGTGGTATCAGAGCCAAGGCCACGAATTTTATTTTGATGATTTTCATAAAATTGGATGTAAACAAAAATTGGTCTCGAAAATTAGGGTTTCGGCTGTAATTTTTTTTTGAAGCTGTAGCTGTTTTCGTATCTCGGATTGGTCGATCGACCACTGCCCTTGGTCGACCGACTGCCTCGTCTGTTCAACCGAAATTTTTTTTCGTTTTTGATATTTTTATTTCCATTTGATTCATACATATTGTTGTTTTAATCAGTTAAGATGATAATAAAATGAATTTGTAGATACTTTGATTTAATTCGGATTAAATTATAATGTAAATGGAAATCGTCTAGTTGTTGAGGATAAATTGTTTTTTGCTATATTGTTTTTGGCATAAATGGTTCTAAATTGTTGTTTAGAATCATGTATCATAAATTTACATGTTTAAATTATAAGATGAATATGCCAATCTTGTTAATAGCAACAATAAACGATTTTGTTCATCAATAATCATGTTTTTTTTGAAATTTAGGGCATAATGCCGATTTTTAAAAATTGGGACGGCTGTTTTATTTTTTTTAGCCGTGGAAATTTTTTTTTACTGTTTATGTTACTGTTCACGTTCAGCATATCTAAAAAAAAAAAATATTCTGTTTTTTTTTTTCATTCGGTTTTAGCTGTAAAACCGAGAAAAGTTTTTTTTGCGGTTGTTTTTATTTATGCCGAGAGTTCTTTTTCAGAAAAAAAAAATTCTGTTTTTTTTTTGGGAATGCCGAGACCAAAAAAAAAATTAAAAAAAAAAAGGTTGTTTTCGTTTTTTTTTGTTTTGTTTTGGCCTAGAAAGATTATACATTATATTTACAATGTATAATAAATTATTGTGAAGCGGTTCATAATTCATAGATACCTAATTATTTTAAAGAAGTTTAGAATAATGAATGGATTAAATTCATATTACAAGTATAATGTGAATTGAGATTAAAATTAATGTGATTAATTGAGGAATTGTCACTTAATTTGATCATTTAAATAGCTGGTTTGGATAAAATTAATCTACATAATTAAAGAATTATGTCTTGTATGTTTAATTTTTTTTAGTTGATGCATTTTATTTAGTTGAATGAATCGTCGAATGGTTTTATTTACGTATTTTTGCAATCGGTTGTAATTTGTAATACCTAGTGTGGCCTTAATCAATTATGTTTTCGTAATGAAGGAAACATAATTTTTATGTAATTTGAGATCTCGAATCTCCTTTATTTTTCTTTAGTTTTTGGGTTTTGAAATTATAATGTAATAAATAGGTTTATTATGTAAATTTATTTATTGTATTTTCAAAGAAGACTAAAGATGGAGATTGGAGCTCACTCCCGCTACATGATCAAGATGGAACATCGAGACAAACTTCTCGGGTCCAAGGATGGATACCAAATTTGTATTTAATGTTCATTTTGATAGGATAGGCCACACTAGGACTTTATTTTGTTTTACGTTTTACCGTTCTTATTGCTTTTCATTCACATGCTAGTTAATGTATCATATTCCGCCTAAATCCAAACCACCTACTAAAATGCATGAAAATTGACACATATAGGTTGTATGTTAGTTTTCATAGACATACAGATGTCACATGTTTATTAAGCCATCACCTTAGTTTATTCATTCACGCATGCTAGATATTAGTTCACTTATAATGAATTAAAATAAAGTTGATGGGATCTTCCTCTAAAACGGAAATTGAGATTAGTCTTTATAAGGGCAAACAACTATGAATCCCTTCTTCGTCGGTAGGCATAATATGACCCCTTCTACGTTGGGTAAGTAGTTTGTGTTGTCTTAGTTTATCTCAACATTATAGTCCAAAGAGTTTCTCGTGATTATGATGGACTAAAGATAGAATTCTGAGTAAATTTATCGACCAAGAATTCTAAAGTAGAATTAGCCAAAAGGTTGGCTTATCAATTTACAGATAATTGAGTCTTGGGATCATTTATATAATTCTTGAGGAAGGTCAATTGTATAAATGCTTGAGTCTTCGCGTTATGACATTAGTTCATTAGACTTAAAATCAAAACGATGCACATGCTTATTATTTTTATTCTTCTTTTCGCAGTGTAGAACACGTTTATATTACTGTTACAACAAATGGCTGGAAATAACGAAATCCCAATGCCTAGTGCCACACTTGATCGCGAGTCCTGGCTTAAAGTTTTTATGGACCAAATGAATCAGTTCACACGTCTGAAAAATGACGGGTCCAACTTTGCGGACTGGGAGGCAAAGACTACGGAATCTTTTGCCATTCGACGGTAAGCTCAAGTACTTAACTGAGCCAATACCGGAAAACCCAGGCCCCAATGCAGGAGTTAACGAGTCACTTGCTTATAGTGATTTCGTCATGGAAGCGGGTGCGATAAAGAACGTACTCATCTTTGCAATGGAAACCAAGTTGCAGAGACGCTTCATTGCTCAAGGTGCAAACAAGATTTTCACCACGCTCACCAACGAGTTCTCAAAAGCACCGAGAATCGTTACTTATGAGCATACCTGTCGCTTCTTTGATGCGAAACTCCAGAAGGGCTAACCGGTTAGCCCACACATTCTTCACATGATTGAGAATGTCGAGAAATTGGAGGCACTTGATTGTAAAATCAGTGAGAGCATAGTCATTGACCGTATGCTTCATTCTCTTCACGATGGTTTTGCCCTTTTCAGGGCGAACTACTAGATGAATGACTTGAAAAAGAGTCCTCATGAGCTACACTCCCTTCTCGTATAGACCGAGAAGGATATGAAATTGAGTGGAAGCATGAAGCAGGATGTTCTCATGATTTCCAACAAGGGTAAAGGTAAGGGCAAAGCTCCAGGCGACCTAACTGTAGGTAAGCCAAAATTCAAGAAGCCAGAAAACAGTAAGAGTGGGCCCGGTGAGACTAGTGGCTCACAGGGCAAGGCAAAGAGCAAGGGCGGTGACATTGAGTGCCACCATTGTCACAAGACTGGACATTGGAGGAGGAACTGTCCCGTGTACCGTGAGGACATTAAGGCAGGCATCGTCGTTCCTGTTGGTATGTCATCTTATATTCATATGATTGAGATTAGCCATGCAAGTTTCGGAACTTGGGTACTTAATACTGGTTGTGGTTCTCATCTGTGTAATCATTTGCAGGGCCTAAGAAAAATCACACCTCTCGGAAAGGGTGATGTGGACCTGCGAGTCGGGAATGGAGCTAGAGTTGCTGCTGTCTCGAACGGAACATATGTAATCCAACTCCCTAGTGGTTTTGAGTTATTTTTAAATAATTGTTACTATGTACCCAGTTTGTCTAAGAACATTATTTCAGTTTCTGTACTTGATAAAGACGGATTTTTATTTTTAATAAAGTATAATAGCTGTATTTTCTCTTTCAATAAAATGATTTATGGCAAAGCGGTTTCCATGAATGGAATTTACATCTTAGATCAAACCACGGAAGTATTACACGTGAATAATAAGAAATTAAAGGTTGGTGACAAAGATCAAACCTATCTATGGCATTGTCGAATAGGACACATAAATGAGAAACGCGTAAAGAAACTCGTCGATAATGGGACCATTCCCGCATTCGAATTTTCTACATATGGCACGTGTGAATCATGTCTCATTGGCAAAATGACTCGAATTTCCTTCAAAGGTGTTGGAATACGCGCTAGTGACCTATTAGGACTCATACATACTGATGTTTGTGGACCTATGTCAATTACCGCTAGAGATGGCTATAGATATTTTATCACTTTCACGGACGATTTGAGTAGATACGGATATGTCTACTTAATGAAGCATAAAAGTGAGTCCTTTGAGAAATTCAAGGAATACTAGAACAGGGTTGAAAACCAACTGGGTAGAAAGGTTAAAGCACTCCGTTCAGATCGGGGTGGCGAATATCTTTCAAATGAGTTTGATCAACACCTTAAAGACCGTGGAATCGTTCTACAGTTAACTCCATCTGGAACACCTCAATTAAATGGTGTGTCCGAACGGAGAAATCGAACATTACTTGATATGGTTCGATCCATGATGAGTCACACGGTGGTGCCTGATTCATTATGGGGTTTTGTTCTTTTGTCAGCTGCTCTTATACTTAACCGAAGTCCGACTAAAGCTGTCGACAAGACTCCATATGAAATGTGGAAGGGAACGGTTCCCAACTTGTCCTTTATTCGGGTTTGGGGCTGCGAGGCTTATGTCAAGTGCAGACACGAGGATAAGCTCGGCCCGCGATCGGTCAAGACATACTTTATAGGTTATCCAAAAGGAACATTTGGTCATTACTTCTATTCGCCTACCGAACATCGAGTTTTTGTTGCGGCTAGTACGACGTTCTTAGAGAAAGAATTTCTCGAGAACAAGACAAGTAATAGAACCTTCGAGCTGTCGGAGATTCCAGAACCAACAACCGAGGAACGGATGGAGGAAGTTATTCCTCCAACTGATGATACGGTTAATATTCCTGAGGAACCTAGGAGGTCGGGTAGAGTCACTCATCCCCCGGACAGATACATTGGTATGGTCGAGGAGAATGACGTTTTACTCCTAGAGAGTAATGAACCCGCTACCTATAAAGGCGCAATGACCTGTTCCGACTCAAAGCTATGGCTCGAAGCCATGCAATCCGAGATGGACTCCATGTATGAGAATGACGTGTGGGATCTAGTTGATTTACCTAATAAGGTAAAACCTCTACAGTGCAAATGGGTTTACAAAATAAAGCGTTCTGTAGATACGCAACCAGATACCTATAAGGCACGACTAGTGGCAAAAGGTTTCACTCAAGTGCACGGATTGCATTATGATGAGATTTTTGCACCTGTAGTCATGCTACGTTCCATTCGGATAATCTTAGCGATTGCCGCATTTCATAACTATGAAATTTGGCAAATGGATGTGAAAACCGCCTTCTTAAACGGTTATTTGGAGGAAGAGTTGTACATGGTGCAACCCGAAGGTTTCATAGATCCTGAACATCCTAAGAAAGTATGCAAGCTTAAGCGTTCCATTTATGGACTTAAGCAAGCTTCTCGGAGTTGGAATCATCGTTTCGACCAGGTGATAAAAGAGTATGGTTTCACTCGATCGGTCGAGGAACCATTCTTATATATCATGTCGAGTGGGAGCAAGATTGTATTCTTGTTATTGTATGTCGTTGACATACTCTTGATTGGGAATGACATTCCTCTCCTATCTTCGGTTAAAGGATGGTTGAAGAACCATTTCCAGATGAAAGATCTGGGTGAGGCACAACGCATATTGGGAATACGTATCTACCGAGATAGATCACGACGGACGTTATCACTTAGTCAGGAGTCTTATTTGGATAAGATTCTTGAGAAGTTCAGCATGACCAACTCCAAGAAGGGGAACCTTCCAATGACGTCTGGGATGCAGTTGAGCAAGTCTCAGTCACCCACGACGCCTGAGGTATAGAGCGCATGAGTCGTGTTCCTTATGCATCTGCAATAGGATCAATCATGTATGCCATGATATGCACACGTCCAGACGTGGCATATGCATTGAGTATGACGAGTCGGTAAGAAAAGAATCCAGGTGAAACACACTGGATAGCTGTTAAAAATATCCTCAAGTACCTACGGAGGACTAAGGATAGGGTATTGACTTATGGAGGCGATACTAAGCTATGCGCAATCGGTTACGCAGATGCTAGCTTCCAAACGGATCGAGATGATTCAAAATCTCATTCCGGGTTCGTCTTTACTCTTAATGGTGCTGCGGTCAGCTGGAAGAGTTCCAAACAGAGTATTGTAGTAGATTCTACCATTGAATCCTAGTACTATGCCGCTTCGGAGGTAGCAAAGGAAACGATATGGATGCGTCAATTCTTACAAGGACTTACGATAGTTCCTAGTTCGAATGACCCAATCACCATATATTGTGACAATAGAGGTGCCATCTTCCAGGCTAAGGAGCCAAAGTCTAGTAACAAATCTAGACATCTACATCGGAAAGCTCACCTGATCCGTGATTACGTGGAGCAAGAAGAGATAGTGATCGACAAGATTGCAACGGATGATAACATCGCGGATCCTCTCACTAAACCGTTGAATTATGATAAGCATGTAGGGCACGTTATTTCCATGGGAATTAAACGTGTTCCTTAGTTGTAGTAGTTGATTATGGATTTGATACATTATCTCTTTCATATACTATTTATAACTTCATCGTTTTTATATAATATTTTGTTTTTCATGTGGATTGTACTGACAACATTGAACGCCACAAAGTGAACTGAATTACATTATATTTTGTTTGGTCCGTAATCGCCTTAATGAGCTGATAACTCTGGCTATTATATTGTGCAGTCGATTGATGGTGGGTTCAACGAGCCATAAGTCAAACTGTTGACTGATCGATCACAGATGCGAGATTATAACGATACCTCGTAGGACAAATATTTGTGACAACGCAATGGAGTCCTAAATGTTTAAAATCATTCGGTGCCAGGTCGTGGATAGGACATCCATTGTGTTCCTAGAGTCGATTCTTTTGACTATCGACTGTCTCTTGAGATTAAGGCAGTTTTTCTGGGTCATTTCATACTGTGCTTACATCTGAAGGATTCGAGTTGAGGAAAATATCCAACCTTTATCAGGTATAGTTATTTCTCAGGGCCACTCGAGGAGTTGTAACTGAAATGCATGGCCATGCTCGAATGATGATTCGTTTATCAGTTAAGTTACTCTCTAGTCGGGGAAACCACTCTTGATACAGATCACTTGTTAAATATGACCTTTGTGAATACAGATTTTGCAAATTGTTTTAGATTGAGTGGGAGAAATTTTAGGATATGAGATTCGGTTATCGCACATACACTTGTGAGGAAAAGTGGGAGTTTGTTGGAGCTTGTGTCCTCCACAAATTAGTGTGATTACATTTGTAAATCTCTTACAGGTTCACAAGGGTATACTTCGTATTTAATCAGTTGATTAACGATTACCTAATAACGGTTGGTTTGCTAGAAAGTTTGACGTTATTATCATACAGATGGCGGTGATCAACTGGTCCCTAAAGGTCACACCTAAATGATGTGTTTGAGAGATGTGGTTATGGAAATGTAATCACATTGATGCCTTATATGACAAAATAGTTAGTCAATGTGTTGATGAGACAATTATTTAATGTCGATTAAATAATCTTGTATTTATAATAAATTATTCATTCAAATGCAATCGTTTCCTTAAACAATAATTTCATCTAAGTAATAAAACAATTCGATCACTTAGACCGTATCTTATTTAATCAGATTATAATGAGATACGTAAATATTACTTCCAAAATCGTCCGTCAATTTTAAGTAATTTAATTAACCCGTATCGTCATACGATCAATTAAATAATCAATTAAGAGTGTTACCCTTTAGGTATGACCTAAGGGGATCAACTGATCACCACCGTAGCACGACAGGAATGTCAAACTCTAGTCAGCCAATCATTACCGATATGTGTGGACTAGTTGACAGTAAAATATTACTTCCCAATTGTATTCTTTAGAATGAGACTTAAACATGTGATCATCATGATCAACAGTTGTGATCGCATTATTGTCGGAGGACACATATTCCAACAATCTCCCACTTATCCTCGACAAGTGTGCGTCACCAATTCTCTTGTCCTATTACTATCTCCCACTCAATGCAAGGTGTATTTCAGGTCGTACTTGCAAGTGATCATATCGAGAGTGGTTTCCTCGATCTGGAGAATAACTGATTGACCGGATTTATCTACCATAGATATCTTTCGAGCGTGGTCACGCATTTCCAGTTCATTACTCCTCGAGTGGCCCTGAGATATTGTTATAACCCTGAATAGGGGTGGACAATTCCTATCGCACTCATTCCCTTCGACTAGCCACAGCCATCATAACCCAAAATATGCCCATTTGACCCCATTTACGAAGGTCGTAGTAACACAAATCAAAGTTAATCTGAAACTATGCCATCTTAGGCGAATATTCTTTAGTCAAAAGAATCGACTCATTAGAATACTATAGTAGCTCTCGCCACGACCAGGCTATATAAATTTGCCAGAACTCTATAAGCGGTCATAAGGCCCGACAAAGTGTTCCTAACAGTCTGCCTATGTGATCGACTAGTCATCACACATGACTCCATGGCACTTGAACTTGCCATCAATCGCATCACATTCTAGTCACTTCGAGACGTCACCTCATGTAAGTAACTATGGGCTAATACAATGCTAATCCGTGTTCACTTTAACGGGGTTCAATTGTCTCTACAACCCGTTTTGATGTAACAAAGTATAAGGTGAGTTAATAATAACTCAAAACAAATGTCGACATCACATTCGCGTAGTCAATACCGTATTACAACCTTGTGATGCATATCGTAAGTGTGTAAACACTAGTCGATTGCAATAGAATTTTAACATACCATTTGTCCATGTGCTCAAACTTCTTTTATCGCATTTTCCTTTACATTCATGTTATCTCTCATAGCATGAACCTTACCAAGTACACATATAGGTTCCCAACCTCGGTTTGGGTTCTTTATCTTGAAAGAACTTTCTGGTTGTTTATCACACAACCAACGAATTTGTGGTGGATGATATAACTTGCACTGATCAAGTACTCCACCCACTCACAATGCACTAGGTATATGTTTTGTAGAGTCTTGCAACAATTGTCAAGATGATTAGCCTAGCACTTCTCACAAGTCCTAGCATATTAGGAGATATTAGTTTGAGTAACTTCTTACTTTAACTAAGTATCTTTCCAAACTTCTTATTTCCAAACTAAATATAGAAGGAATAAAACATATGTTGTTTTCAAAATAATAATACTCGTAAAAATTTTAATTTAAACAAGTTTTATTGCATTTATCTAGTGACCTTTACCCAACTTAGATAAATGATTCCAAGACCCAAATTCATATCAACTTGGGCACGGTGTGGCCGATGAAACCCTTTGTGGACAGCGGGCCGCCCACGGGGCGCTTGGGTTGGAAAAGAGAAACAAGCGTTTGCATTTTTGTATGGAGTCGCCACCAATTTTTATGGGAAATTGGAACCGTTCGAATACCTCATGTCATGTCAAGACACAAAGTAGAGACATGAACACTAAGCAATCGTTACCCTTAGCATTCTATGTCTAGAATGACTCTCGTGGATGCCAATGAACACGGGTGCTCACGGAGATCTGGAGTAAGGGGTGAGGGTACGTATTAGGAAGCTATTTTGATCGAACACCTAATCCCGCCCGCCTCGATAGCGGCCTCTACTAATGATTAGGGAAGTTATTCATACTTGATATATCGTCGGCTATATGCATGCAATGCAACATCCAAGTTTTAATCCTAACATGTGAAGATTTAACTAAGTCGGTGAACAATTAATTAGCACATAATTAGGTCGAAGTGGGATTTAATGCTCATTTACATGCGAAAACATACAAATGATAAAAGAAATACAATAATTATAAATTACAATAATGAAAATTACAATAATTACATTGGATTAGGCGATTTATGTCGAAAATACCTTTAAAACGGATGATTTGAGAAAAAGAATAAAAGAATGAACGAACAGGAATTAGCGTGATAATACGATTAATAGTTAGTTAATACGTAAACAAATTAAACTAGGTCAAGGCAGAAACGGAGTTCAGGGACAGAACTCAGCCAGGAACAGGCGCAGCAGAGCTGCGTCCTTTGGAATAGGCGCAGCTGACGCTGCGTCTGTTCCTTGGCTCAGTTCTGGCTGTGAAGCCGTAATTGCAAGCCGTTAATGTTAATTGGTGACTTTAATGATTGATTACGATATTTACTCGGATGAAAGTGATTAATAGGTTATTTAACATACGAATGGGTCATAAAAACAGTAAAACATGGATGAGACGGAATTAAACGAATTATCATAAGATGGAATAATGATAGAAGTGAAAAATATTAATGAGTCAAACAAATTAAATCAATTAATTAAGTTAGATACGGTGGATTAACGACTAATATGCGATAAATACAATAAAAGACAAATGAAAACTATATCAAAGACGAATTCCAGAAACCCAATATTGACGAATTGAATCTCTACAACCCGGAATTGAATTTAATGACGAAAACCCGCAAACATTGGGTTATTTGGGATTTAAGTCGGATTAAAGTATGTTAATGGTGATGAATAATGATATACATGTGAATCTAATGTGCTATGATGATGAAGAATTAACAAAACAAACGAAACAAATAAGAAAAACTTGACGAATAACAGAGGAGGAACGAAGAAGAAAGGAAGCAGGAACTGCGGCAGCCTCACGAAGAGGCGCAGCAGGAACTGCGCTCCTTCGAAGAGGCGCAGCAGTTGCTGCGTCCTTTCTCGACGGTTATCTACTGGAAATCCGTAAAAAAGAGGTTTTAAAGCACGGTTTTAGAAATCGGTTTTAATGATATTTTCGACATAAACCTTACAATTGATGATACAATAATTAAAAACAACAAATAAATAAGGATTATACGCCCTCAGACTTACATGTTGACGAAACGAGAAGGACTAAGATATCGATTAGTGATGCTCGACGCGAATGCAAAGAAAGTGCCCTCGTAAGAGGAAAACGATTAAGTTAATTAAGTTGATTGATGTGTAGTTGGTCAAATTGGTCGGTCATGCAAAGGGGGAGACTGGTACTCAGAAGGATCCGAGCTTACGTGGTCAAAAGTTCAAGCACGTAGGCGCCAAAAAGTAAGAACAAAGTCTAGAATGCAAAGGGAGAAGAGAAGGGCGGACACTCGCGTGAGAAATATGAGGAGCGAAGGCTCCTATTTATACTAATCACACGGAGGAATTAGGGTTTCGGAGACTCTTTGGAAGTGAATCTGAAAGATGTGAAAAAGATATGAGAAATACGCAAAAAAGGGCCTGGGAAGAGGCGCAGTAGCCACTGCGTCTCTTGGAAGAGGCGCAACAACTGCTGCGTCTGTTCCCAAGGGGTTTCCTCCTGCGGAAGAAAGATTTCCGTGTTTGAGTTATGGTAGGACGGAAATAATTCGGTTTTCCTTAATATCTTATGTGAATATTACGGGAAATTGTTTACTAAAAGATAAAATTTATGAAATATGGAATAGAAATATCCGGAACATTCCAGAACATTCTGACTCGGGATTTAACGGTTATCAGAAAATGGAGACGGTTTTAGGCCCGGATTCCGAATGTACTCTAATTACTGTCAAAACGACCGTATCGGGACGTAGATGACAACTAAGAGGTAGACATTAATATCTGAACAATCACTTGACGATAATCTTACGAATTGTCATAAATCGTTCCGCGTATCAAACATGCGGCCCAATCATCACCGGGTGGTTTGCGAGGGGTGCAGAAATGAGGTATCTACAGAGCTCCCACTTTGACTGAGGCTTGGACAAGGCGAAAGTCAAAGTATAGCCATCAGGTCAATCGAAGATTAAAACCTGACGACGATGGCGACGCGAGGCGCTCAAAAGTCGAACCAAGGACCTATCGTCGGGAACATTTTAGAGTCTGTCGACTATCGGGGAGGGTCGTTTAAAGTCCATTAGACTACGTAAGGAGGCTCGCCAGCCATAAGAAGAGACCATACCTGAGACTTCTTCTCGAGATGCTTCCGGGGTTGCGTAGGAGCTAAGGTTGAGACCTAAAAGATATATAAGGATTGGTGCTAGGGTGTGGGACCCTAAAGGAAAGCATCGTCGGGAAGGAGGCCAAATATAAGTTCAACTTAAGGGATAACTGAAGGTTGGGTATAGGAACTCTATTGGTTTGGGAACTTAAAGTCTTGTGAACCTAAAAGGAAAAAAATCTTAATTTCGGGTTTACGAACCTAAGAAAGAAGGCTTTGGGTTTGGGAACTTCTGGAAAACGACTCTTTTGTCGAACTCCGTGGGGAAACAAGAAATATTGTGAGTAGCAGGACACGGGCGGGAACTGCTGAGAGAAAACTGCTTGGGTAGTCTTCGGGAAACAATTGTGAGTAGCAGGACACAGGCGGGAACTGCTGAGAGGAAATCTGCTTAGGTAGATGTTAATCCTTACGTCTTGAGAGAGACAGTACGTCCGCTTACTCTCGCTGGAGACATGATTGGGAATTTATTCTTCTTGTCATGAGAGGGAAAGTATATCCGCTTACTCTCGCTGGAGACATAATGAAGGTGTGTCGAATTCTGTGAAGGAAAGAATGCTCGTTGCGGCAAGCAAAAAGGTCTTGGAAGGAATAAATAACGTGCGATAGTCTGCTGCTGGCTTGGAAATGCGGGCCGGAACGAAAGAAAATCGTCAAACGGACCAGAAGAACAAAAGTAGCATCGGGGAAGAGGCGCACCAAAGATGGGCCCACAAATAACGAATTCATAACGAATTTTTGAAAATCCGCATGGAGGGAACAAAAGGAAAAG
The DNA here is from genome assembly GCF_048544455.1 of Silene latifolia. Classification (NCBI taxonomy): domain Eukaryota; kingdom Viridiplantae; phylum Streptophyta; class Magnoliopsida; order Caryophyllales; family Caryophyllaceae; genus Silene; species Silene latifolia. The sequence continues at coordinate 928,488 of NW_027413827.1, read as the reverse complement.
GCGCAGCAAGAGCTGCGTCTCTTGGAAGAGGCGCAGCGCCTGCTGCGTCTATTCCCCAAATTGGTTTTTCTGCGTAAAAACGCGATGAATCGGAGGGATTGTTTCATTTGCTCGAAACACAATTTACTCAATTTCTCTCTCAAATCTTCACCATTTCCGCCAAGGTTTGCTCCAAAAGCTTGCATTAAACATGACTAATCGAGGTATGTGTCTCAATCTTGCATTAATCGTCCATATTTGTCCAATTTTTAGCCGAAAAATCTAGGGTTTATGACCCATTTGATCGAAATTTTGGGGCTTTTCCCCCAAATGCATTTGCCTTGTCAAATTGACATTAGAAATGGATAGTAGGTAATATTAGGAACATAACCATGTATTTGTCTTGAATTTTCGTTGAGTTTTGAGCCTTTGAGTGAATTTTGAGACGGTTTTACAGCTAAACCGTAAATCGCTTCGAAAATAGCCTTAGGATTGCCCATTTGCGACGAAACTTGATATTTGGGATCCTTGGATGATGGGTAAACTTTCTACAATCTCGGAATTTTGGTTTGTGACGGCTTTTTCAGGACACTTTTCTAGGGCATAATCGCCATTACAACGAAATGCTGCCGAAATTTCGACTCGAACCCGGAACTAGGCTTCAATTTAGACTTGACTTGACCTAAATTACCACATGAGTGATCGGGTAGGTGGGAATATGGCCAAGGATGGCGGGAAAAGAGCGGTTTCAGGGCTTTGAAGGCTCGAAAATCCCTTAACCAAGGCTCGTCGTCACGTTACGCGTCCTAAATTTGCTTTAATGTTGCAGGTGATGAGGCTTCTACTTCTGGGAGAGCTCCAATGGATATCGACGCTGCTACTGTTGAGGAGGCTTTAGAGCATGCCTTCACCGCTGCGGTGATGGCTGCTGGGGACGAGATTCACGAGGAGGAGACCGTCGAGGAGGAGGAGGCCCCGAGACGGGCCAACGTCGGACGAGGAGGTCGTCAGTTGAGAGGGGCTCCCGCGTGGGCTGAGACTTGGGAGAGAAGGCACCTGGTGTGGGATGCAGAGGGTCACCTGTCGTACAGGACGGTGAAGAGTTTGGTAAATAGGAATTCACTACTCATTACTCATCCCTTTTCATTCTTTTGTCCAAATTTCTTTCAAATTTCATTCAAAACTAAAGATAGCTTTGTTTCAAATCACAATAGGAGGCCGGGAACGTCAGGTCGTTCTCGGGTTACACGACAGCGATGGAGCACTACGAGCGGCTGTTGGCGGAGGAGAGGGCCATGATCGAGCGTGGAGCGTTCGGTCCTTTGGTTCAGGTCTGGAGGGACATCGCGAAGAGGAAGTTGCGGGCTAACCTTAGCCTGGTCCGCGCTTTCTTGGACCGATTCTGGGATAGGACTTCTACGTTTCACATGCCTTTCGGTGAGGTGGGAGTCACTCTGGAGGACTACGGCATGATTTCTGGTTTGCCGTGCGGGACTGAGGAGGTGGTGTGGCCGGAGACTGCCATGAGGGCGGACTCAGCCGAGGCGAGGAGATTGATCGGCTGGAACTTGTCGCCGAAAGCTGTTACAGTGCCGGGTTTGATACCCAGTTCTTACGTTCGACACTACTTTGCGGGGAAGACCCCGACGCTGGTGACGATTGACGGGAGGGAGACGGCTCCTCCTCCCGTACACCGAGCGCAGGGGCTCGCCCGTGGCTCGATGGTTTCGTCTTCGATTTACCTCGGAGACAAGGGCGAGAGGTGTCGACGAAGCTTCTTCCCTTCCTTTCGACCGAGTTCCCTAGGACGTTGGGACCGGGTCATCGCTTGGTTTTGTGGTCCTCATCCGCTTTATGAGGGCCATGGTTCGTCCGGAGTTGATGGAGAAGGGGACTTCTCCCGGTCTTTGTCGGGCACAGGGCTCCTTGGAGGTATGAACCTTCCTTTAGACCAAAGTAAACTCCTTTCTTTATCAAATCATGAAAGATCGTCATTGATTATTCTGCTTTACAGGCGTGGGTGTACTCCTACTTCCCGGGCCTCGCGCCCAAGAGGACGGAGCCGTTGAAGAGGGCCTATCCCGTGGTGCGGGATTGGGTGATGTGCCGGACAAAGAGCAAGCGTTCTTCTCACAACGCCTACCGGCGGGACGTGAACGCTCTTCAGCTGAGCAGCGTGAGTATCTCACTTATATTCACTCGCTTCTTATATTTGTTTTTAATCGATCATAGGAATGATGCTTGCCCAGACCTTGGGCGGAGTACGCTGGAGCGCCTCCTTTCGTGGCTGAGGCCCTTCGACCTAGGTGCCCGAGCCGACTGCTGTTAAGGACGTCGATGGGTCCTGTGTGGTACTTGGGTGAGCGCTTGGCTCGTCAGTGCTCGCGGGACGTGTTGACGGTTCCCGTCGATCCTCCCAGGACGATGTTCAGGGAGCCTTCTAAGGCTGAGAGGGAGGCGGACTTGGCTGATGCCAGTGGCGACGACCTTCTTCTCCTTGTTGAGGACTACTCGGCGTTCCTTTACGGGAGGTTGGCGCACTGGCCGGTAGTGGTGAGCATCTTTACTCTTCTTCTTGACTTGATTTTGAGAATTACGATGAAGGATCATCAATTAATGAGAACCATTTGTCTTTCCAGGAGGTCGAGGCGGCGGGCATCGAGCCCCCAGAGTATCTCGAGACCCTCGAGTACACTGACGCGACCGGGAGGACGACGATCTCCGAGCTGCGTGACTTTGACGTAGCTGTGACGGATGTTGGCTTGGATGACTGGCAGCATCTGATTCGGAGGGTGAGCCTCTAACTTGTATAACCTTTGTGTAAGAACACATTTGATTGAGCTTGTTCAATTGTTGAGAATTTCTTTTTCTTTGGAAATGTAGGTTGCGCCGTCTCGATTTGTGGCGTTGTGGAGGGTGGCCAACCGGCTGCGAGCTACTGCCGTCGAGGCACTTGTCGGCGGTCGAGGTCGTCAGGTGCGAACCTTACGCCTATTTCATTTTTGGATTTTTGATTTTCTGATTTTGCTTGAATCGATTGACATGAGCCAATTTATTGTTTACAGGGTGACCGTGGGCTGGAGCGAGAGTTGACCCAGTCTCGGGAGGAGACAGCTCGCTTGTTGAGGGAGCTCGAGGTTCGGGATGCCGAGATCGCCGTTCTTGTGGCGAGAGTTGCAGAGTTGGAGGCCGCCCAGCAGTAGTTTTGTGTAGCTTTTTTGTCGTATTTTGCACATTTGTACATTTGGACACTGATTTTGAACATTTTTGGACTTTGTTTGGGGCTCGAGCCCCCAGTTTGTACATTTCCTCCGTTTGGCATATATATGATGGCCTGAGTGTCGTTGCTGCTGGGTTGTGTTGCTTGTATCTGCAGGTTAGTTTCGAACAGGTTTGGTAGATGACGGTTTACGCCGTCATGCTGCCGAAATTTACATAGGAAACACGCAAAACATACATTTTTATATACATATGGCCTTAATTAGCGCGAAATGAGAGACTCAAAAGAACGTGAAAATGCAAAAATTTTGCCGGAAATGACCGGACGGTAGGGAGGGTTACCCCCTAAAAAAAGAGAAAAATAGAAATCTATAAGTTAGAAATGTAGAAATGAAATTAAGAAATTGAAATTAATATATACATGTTGAGATTTAAAATAAAGGAATTAAAATGAAAATATTTCCTAAAATGAAAATGAATTAAAATGAAAATTATTTCCTAAAAATGAAAATATACAAATGTGATAAAATGGCAGAAATGTCGATGTCGCCTCGAAATGCGTACCCACGAAATTAGGAAACCTGAAACATGGTAATTTTCCCGTATTTACCAAAATAATAACCCGTAGGAATAGGAAATTATTCGTCATGGAATTAGGAAAGATCCAACGCGGAAAATCACGGAAGTGAAGCTGAGGAAGAGGCGCATCATGAGCTGCGTCCCTTTGAAGAGGCGCGGCAGTCGCTTTGTCCCCAAGGTGGTCGTTGCGATTCGACGGATTTTTGGAAACATAAATTAGTATAAATAGAAACGTCGATGGAGCTTTTATTCACACAAATCTTCCGTCTCTTCTTCGTCTAATTACACAAAACTTCTTCAAAATAAATTTTTCATCTGAATACTTTGGAGATCCGCTTGAAGGAATGGACCAACGAATTTTCAAATATGGAGAAGCATGATATGGGCTCTTATAACTTTGGATCGTTGTTGAGTTTGAAACTCATCAAAGTTGTTAAACCTTTCTTGGATGCTTGCCTTGACTATTGGGACCCGAACTACCATGTTTTTGCGTTCCTTGGAGGTGATATTTGCCCTTTTCCCGAAGAAATTGCTGCTATTGATGGGTGGGACCCCGAACACTTGCCCGCCATTTCTTCTACTTCTCAAGGGTATAAGAGCAAATTTAGAGATTTTCGTGGATTGACTAGGCTTGAGGTGGACCGCCTAGTTACCTCAAAGGGTGTGAGAATGTTGGACTTCGTAGATCGATTCATCAACAGGGCCGACCCCACCGTTTCTCATGTTGCTAGGCGGAGGGCATTTGGCTTTTGCTTGTTGCATGTGTATGTCTTCCACGGGCATGTTTGATGAAGACTTGAGAGGTGATCCCCGTCTTCTGGGCCTTGTTGAGCAGATGGAGCTGCGCAAGAGCCCAGCTTGTTTATGCTTAGGAGAGATTATTTTGGGCTTGGATAATAGGAAATCCAACCGTGATCTGCCGTATTTGGGGAGTCCCGTCATTCTGCAGGTAAAAGACATCTTCTTTTTCTTTTTTTTCTTTTCTTTTTTTTTTTTTTTTACGTTTTTTTTTACGTTTTTTTTTTCCCTTTTTTGATGTCTAATACCCGCTTTTTGGTAGGTTTGGCTTATGGAACGGCTCCGATTGATCGAGCCCCCAGTTCATGCGCTTTCCTATCATGCCCGCTCAATTGCGATGAGGACGAGGTTATACATGGTGGACTTCACTCGGGTTTGTGATTATTAGAAGAACAAGCTGAAGAGCGATGATGGCCCGTTGATTAGGTGGGTCGTACCGTGGTGGCACCTCAAGTCTGTCACTGGAGTGTCTTCTTTGGATCCCACTAGGTCTGTGCGCTTTCCTGGATTGGAATTTATGGTGTGTATCTTCCCGGAAAGGCTGATGAGACAAGTTGGGCTGAAACAGACGATCCCGAGGCTTGACACCGTCCCGCAGACTGCTATGGCACTTACTACAGAGAGCCAGAGAGAGTGGGCCATTAAATGGGCCCAAAAAAACATGTGGTTTTTGAATTTCTCCGCCAATGCTTTATGGGTGTTGGATTCTTATCTGAGATGGAGAAAGGCTACTACTCCGGAAGAGCGCGAGAAATTGAGGAAGCGCGAGCCTGTTGACTACAAAGTGCGCGAGGGAGAGAAAGAGAAAGAGAAGCATCTGACAGAGGGAGAAGAAGAAGCCGGGTTTCAAGTTGTTCATCCTTCGAAGAAACCAAATACTACTCCTGTCGCGGAAATGGTGATTGGCAAGAATGGAAAAGCTAGGCCTCGAGAAAGACTGTTGGTGATTAGGTCTGAAGTGGCGCAAGAGCGTCCGGCTCGAGGTCGTGACAAGAAATATGACAAGAATGACAAGGGCAAGGGGAAGATGGAGGAATAGCCCGAGTCTTATTATTATTATTTCATTATTATTATTATTATTATTGTAATAAAGAGGTGGGGTTTTTAGAATCCTAGCCTATTCTATTTTTATTATGTAGCGTACTATTATTATTAGAAAATGAATGAAATAAAAAAGGTTAAATGGTTATGAAACCGTTGTGATTTTCTATTTATTATTCTTGTCGAATTTCAAATGCAATGCAAATGTCCTTCTATTTACATTTTAGATATAATGGGTTGAATCCCGTGAAGGATTGCCTACGTATTCACTTAAAAAGCGAAATCAAACCCTTGCGCGTAGTTCGAGTAAATGTAAAAGAATAATTGTTCTAAGCAAGAGCTTGTAATGAACTTAGAAAATAAGCATGAGCTTTTGCTTACTCTGAAGGTGCGAATTTAGTTTATTTGATGATATGAGGATGACGAATTTGCCAAAATGCAAGAGCACGGTGACATTAGCTTATTTCAGCTTGGCCAGGGGCCGTTTATTTAGTGCCACAAGAACGACACGTGGGGTTACGCGAGGCGCGTTTTCGTTCCTATTCTAGGCATAGTATCATTTCAGTTGGTCAAGGTTTGTGGGGTTTGAAAACTCATTCCCGTCTAGGTCTGTGATTCTAACCGCACCCCCCGGGAGTATTTATTTGACTCGAAATGGTCCGGCCCAATTAGGTTTGAATTTTCCCCGTGGGTCAACAGGTAAGAGAGCTCTAACCGATTTGAGCACTAAGTCTCCTTCTTTGATGTTTCTTGGCCTGACCCTTTTGTTGAAAGCTCGTTTGATACGTGCTTGATATGTTTGGACATTATGCAAGGCGCGTAGCCTACGTTCATCCAGGAGGATGAGTTCTTCATATCTATCCCTCTTCCAATCGGCTTCCGGGATTTGACTTTCGAGTAAAATACGCAAGGATGGTATTTCGAGCTCGACTGGTTGTACGGCTTCCATGCCGTAAGTCAAATAGAAAGGAGTAGCCCCAGTGGGCGTCCTAACAGATGTACGATACCCCCACAAAGCAAAGGGTATCTTGCTTGGCCAATCTCTATAGTTGTCAATCATTTTCTTGAGAATCGTGACAACATTCTTGTTTGCCGCTTCTACCGTGCCGTTAGTCTGTGGTCTATAGGGCGAAGAGTGGTGATGCTTAATCCTGTATTTGGCTAGCAATTGCTCGGTCTCAGCTTGGAAATGTGATCCATTATCGCTAATGATCTCATGTGGGCAACCATACCGACAGATGATGTTGTTTTGTATGAACTTTGCCACATTTTTAGCTGTAAGACTAGTGTAGGAAGCCGCTTCTACCCTTTTGGTGAAATAGTCAATTGCTACTAGAATGAAACAGTGTCCTCCTGTTCCGGCTGGGGTTATCTTCCCCGATTATGTCAATTCCCCATGCAGAAAATGGCCAAGGGGATGTCATTGTATAGAGCAATGAAGGAGGGACATGTTGCACATTCCCGAAGATTTGGCAATTATGGCAATGTCTTACGTATTTGATGCAATCGGATTCCATTGTGGTCCAATAATATCCTAAACGCGTGATTTTCTTTGCCATCATGGGCCCACTCATGTGAGGACCGCATTCTCCGTCGTGGACTTCTTCCATCACCTTTCGTGCCTGTGAATGATCAAGGCAACGTAGGACTACACCAAGAGGTGTTATTTTGTATAATTCCCCTTGCATGAGAACGTATTGGGAAGAGAGTAGGCATATAGCACGTTGTCCCCTCTTGTCCATATCCGGTGGGTATGTACCATTAAGCTTAAAATTCAGGATTGCTTGGAGCCAGGGTTCCTGTGCGATTTCTTCTTAATCGGTGATTTGGTGGACATAAGCCGGCTCTGACCGTCGTTCGATGCATAAAGGCATTTCCATCATGTGATCTGGCATATTAATCAGAGATGCAAGTTTCGCAAGAGCGTCTGCAAATTGATTTTCTTCCCGAGGTAGGTGTAGGTAGGTTACGTGATCAAAGAATTGAGCGACTTGGTCTATTCTAGCTTGATAAGGTTCTAGGCTTTCGCTTCGGATTTTCCAAGATCCTGTAACTTGGTTGATGATCAGTGATGAGTCCCCATGTACTCGGAGGTTTTTGATGCCTAAGCTCACTGCCGCTTGTAGCCCAATGAGACAAGCTTCAGATTCAAAGCATTGTTTGTCACCTCGAAGTCGAGTTTGACAGCAATTGGTGTATGCTCGCCTTCAGGAGAAATGAGCAACACCCCTATTCCGAATCCTCTTAAGTTCGATGCTCCATCAAAGTACAGGTCCCAGGAGTCTACATCAGTTTGGAGTATATCCTCGTCTGGAAATGACCAAGTATCTATTGTTTGTGCGTCATTGATAGGATTTTCTGCGAAAAATTCGGCGACGGCGCGACCTTTTATAACTTTCAGAGGCACGTATTTGAGGTCGAATTCTGAGAGCATCAGGGTCCATCTTGCTAGACGTCCGTTGAGGACGGGTTTCTCGAAGAGGTATTTGACTGGATCCATTTTGGAGTATATTTTGACGGAGTAGCTAAGCATGTAATGGAGTAGCTTCTTCGTTGCCCACACATGAGCGAGGCATGTCTTTTCGAGTTGTGAGTATTTGCACTCGTACTCCAGGAACTTCTTACTAAGATAGTAGATAGCTCTTTCTTCACTTCCTACAGTTTGAGCTAGCATGGCACCCATGGCGGTTTCAGTTACTGTGAGATATAAACCAAGAGGTTGATCTCGTTGTGGTGGCATGAGCACTGGTGGTTTAGCCAATATCTCCTTGATTCGGTCGAAAGCCTTTTGACAATCATCATCCCACATGGTGTGGTCTGTTTTCTTGAGTTTCTTGAAGATAGGCTCACAGATCATAGTAAGTTTTGATATGAATCGGCTTATGTACTGTACCTTTCCTAGGAATCCTCTGACTTCTTTTTCTGTTTGAGGTTGTGGCATTTCGATCAGAGCTTTGATTTTGGAAGGATCTATTTCTATACCTCGTTGGCTAACGACGTATCCAAGGAGTTTGCCAGATGTTACCCCGAATGTGCATTTCTGAGGATTGAGCCACATGTTGTACTTTCGTAGCCTTGCGAAGGTTCGCAATATGTCCCTCTCTTTCCTCGGATTTGACAATCATGTCATCTACGTATTGTTGGGAAATGTGTCCTCAACAATAGTGCGATCACATGATTTAAATATCATTATTAAATCTCATTTTAAGAATACATGTGGGATGTAATATTTTACAAGTCAACTGGTCCACACATATCGGTAATGATTGGCTGACTAGAGTATGACATTACTGTCGTGCGACGGTGGTGATCAGTTGATCCCCTTAGGTCATACCTATAGGGAAATACTCTTAATTGATTATTTAATTAATCGTATACCGATACGAGTTAATTAAATTGCTTAAAATTGACGGATGATTTTGTGAGTATAATTTACGTATCTTATTGTAAATATGATTAAATAAGACACGATCTAAGTAATCGAACTATTTTATTACTTGGATGAAATTATTGTTTAAAGAAACAATTAAAACGGAATGAATAAATTATTATAAATACAGAATGTTGTAGTTTATAATTTGGAAACCATTTTGGTACAAGTAATTATTAATTCTTCGGTCGATTTTGTATATGACATATTTTATGAGTATGTTGATTTTTAATATGTTAAAAATACATTACAATTTCATATGTCAAGTAACATGTCACATATGTTACAATTGACAAATGACAAAATAAAATGGACCATCCATTTTATTTTGTATGTACCAAAATTATAAGGAGTTAGTGGAATAAAATTGTGTTAATTGTTTAGTGGTAGACACAATGATAAAAGCTAACTAGTAGGCTTGCATGCCTAGTCTCTTGTGAAGAGCAAAGATGAAAGCTATTGGGCTACCTACCCAAGGCCAAAATTTCGGCCAAAATGAAAAGGAAAGAAAGAGTTTTCTTTTTCCTAATCAAAAAAAATTCATTCATACAACAATATAATTTTCTAGTGTGAGAAAATTAATATACTCTCTAAATATTACGAAATCTAGAGAAATAAACTCACAAATATTACCACCTCTTGACCGAAATTTCAAGAGTGAAAATACAATTTATATTGTATCAATTTTATTGTAAAACCATTATTATTACTAGATCTAAATAGTATTGGTTTATTAAGATGTATTCCTTGGGTATATGCTTTTGGGAGGGATTCTACACTTGAATCCTTGTTCTTCCATTTGGAAAGCTCAAGAACAAAAGAAAAGGAGATTTCTTTTGTGCCCATTTGAACCGAAATTTCAATGTAAGGATATGATTTCTTCTCTTTTATTATATTGTTTGCATGCATAAAATCCACATTTAATTTTATGACAAATTAATTTTGACATATAAGAGTATGTTAGTATGTATATGAATCTACATTTCCTTCAATCGGTATCAAGAGCCACGGTTGTTTGCATGCAAATTGGTTAAAAGTTTTTCCGAGTTATAAGAATAACAAATAAAACTTGTAAAATTTGTGTTATTATGAGATATCACGAATTCCATCCATGCATGTTAATATTTCTGGTCCTAAAATGTTTTAGGATATTTTGGTTAATTTTACGGATTTTTATTGTTCATATTTCACTATAATGACATTTAAATGTGATTTTATGAGTAAAAATGTCATTTTTGGTCTAAAATTAGCTATACTTCGAATTTTCAGTTGGTTTTTGGATATGTTGTTACATATATTATTTTGAGATAACCTGTAATGTTTCATAATTTTTAGACTTGTTATGCTCGAAAAATGAATTTTTCATTATTAAATTCGGATTTAGGTGAAAAATAGGTTAATATGAGTTAAATTTCGAATCTGGTCATAGAAAATTAATATGTTGTCACATGCAATTTTTCAAGATGTGTGTAAAATAATTGGCTATAAAGAAGTTATTTTGCATGATTTATGGATTTTTGAAGAAAAATAGCATAAATAGTGACATTATTAGTGGAAAATTAATAAAACATAATCTATGACTTAGGAAAAACGTCTAATGTTGCATTTTATTATCTTTTTCAGATCTAAAATTGAAAAGTTAGTGAAAATAATTTTTCCATGTTTTTATGATTATTTTATTAAAAATCGATAAACCGCAACATTGTTTTTCCGGTAAATTTTTCGAAATTTTTTTTAACCTAAGATTTTGAACATTATGAGTGTCATGGAATTTTTCCAGAATGTTCATGAGTTTAAATTTCAAATTTTGAATTTATTTGAAATTTTGTGATTTGTTTGAAGTTTAATAGCTTATTTTTGTAATTTTGGTCCATTTATGAACAAATTTGTAAATAAAGGTTAATTATGGTCAAATTATTAGTGAAGACTAAGTTTTGAGTCCTAAGAGGTTAGGGTAATTAACTTATGCATAAATATGAGTTTATGTATTTTTGTGATTATAAAATGTTGAAATCACGCAAATCCGTAAAAACCGAGTAATATACGATATTGGCTAATTAAGGGCGATTTAGCATAAAATTGGGCATGTTCATACATATTATAATGCTGCATTTTCCTTATGATTGTCATAATTTTAATTTATGTAATTTTGAATTATGTATTTTTACTTAGTATGGCCTTAGATTTTAATTGGTATTTCCCGAAATGTATGGGAATATCGATTCGGTTGTAATTTTTATTGTGATCTCGTATCACCGTTTTGTAATTTAATAGATTTATTTTATTTTAGTCACAAATGTATAATAGGAAATTATGTAATTTGTTATGTAATTTTATTCATTCCGGAGTACCCAAAGACGGATTTCTTCAAGAATGGCGATACATTAAGACGGTGTTACCTCGAGATGCGTGAAACAACCGAAGTTCAAGGGACCAATGGAGTTGGTTTCCGAATATGTAATAGTTAAATAGTTTTTCTATTTTAGGAAAGGCCATACTAGGATTTATTTATATTATGCTTGCATTTTATTTTATGTCACATGCATCGCTAAATCGCCATAACTAAAACATGCATCCTTATTTTATCGAGTTTTTCCACCGTGTCAATTAGAATTATCGTAGTTCACCGCTTTAGTTCACTTAAAACGTGATAGATAATAAATTGACATGACCTCTCGCTAAAACAATTAATTGAGACATAGCCTTACCAAATAGTAGAAACCATGAAAACCTATTTCGCGAGGGAGTGCACTCGGCTACCCCGGGGTACAAACCTTGTTACGTAGGGGAAGTGGGTGATAAATGTTAATCCACCGAATTCATGTTGATGAGGGTTTCATCGGCTACCCCGTGCCTAAGTTAATGTGGGTTTGGATAATGGACACATTTATTCGAAATTTGGATTGAACTCAACAAAAGTAATTGATAAGGGTTTCATCGGCTACCCCGTGCCCTTGTTGATGTGTTTTGGGCTATAGATAAATATTAGAGTAATTTTATCGACCGAGAGTTCTAAAAGTAGAATCGATTAAAGAGTTAATCCACCGAGTTATATTGATAAGGGTTTCATCGGCTACCCCCTGCCCAAGTTAATATGAATTTGGATCTTGGAATCATTTATCATAGTTGGGTAGAGGTCACTATGTAAATGCTATACTTGTTTACAAGTATTTATATAACGATGAATGTTTTGTTTTCCACTATTCCGTTATTATATTGTTCTATTTCTTTACCACAATTCATATACGATATCATTTCGATTTTGATACGAATCTCCATTAAAACATCATAACTAAAGACAAATATGAATTTGCTTCTAAAACCTCAAATGAACCATTGATAAGGATCTCTTGTAAAGAGTATAGATTAAAGTTATTCATTATCAAACAGGTTTTTGATTCTTGACTAACACTTCTACTTACACTGGACTATGTTTCATATGCTTAATTGAATTAAGTACCTTGAAGCGATAAATTGTTTTGGTAATTAGTTTTGTCAAGAATTCGTAATTGACCAAAATAACGCAACCACTTCAATGAAAGTTTTAAGACTAAAACGAACAAATGAAGAGTGATCTTCATGAATTCAATTTTGCTTCTCAAAGCAAAGACTCATTGAAATAAGTGGGAGCACTTTCTTAAACCGTTAAGATGAGGACGAGGTTCAAGAAGTAAAAATTATAATGGAATTGATACAAGGTAATGTTAAAGGTAAAGTTGTTGAGAATGACGATACTAAACCTATCAATCCCAACCGATAAAGTTTCCATTGTCTTAAATGTTGGACACGAGAAAGGAAACTACCCCAAATTATTGAAGAATCAGCAAGTTAGTTGTGGGACATCTAATGGGACCTTCTTCTTTAAAAGTGTTTATTTGATCAAACATAATTTTTTGCTAGTGCCACTTCGTCAATATTAGAAACCAGTGGAGGTTTTCATCATTGTACTTGATACATAGGATGATTAGAATATGACGACTAGCAACAATAATGTCGAGAGATAGAGTAATTGTGTACTCAATCTAGTTTTTGGATTTAAAGTTGTACTTAATTATGACTATTAAGTGCATAAACTCTAAATAAGAATATAAACTTGTTAAGATACAAAAGAGGTTTTCACTTTTGTGACCCTATACACCACGATTTGATGTATGGCTAGCCCATTATCAAGGTGATTATATTCTAAACCAAACTAGAATAATATATCATGAAGATGATGCAAGACTCAAAAATTGGTAACCCAAGATTAAACCTTAAGATTTTGGAATGATGAACGCAAAGAGTTATCGAGTACTCTTGAAACCAATAGATTATTAATGGTATATGCGTATCTTGTATTCAAAGCAAGATATCTCGTACCTTTTGGTTGAAAAGGAGATCGAGGTTATAAATCATTGATCCATAATAGGTTGATCATTCTCTTTTACCAACGATTTAAGTTGACGCTAATGTGTTAACTTAATAAGGTAAATAGAAAATCTTTAAAGAAGTTTAAAGAGTTAAAGAAATCACGATTTAGTCGTGATGGGATTATCAAAGTGAAGACTTTGATATAAGCCAAAGCAAATGTGATATAGTATCACAAGTTAATCTCTCTGATGTGACCATTATTTGCGCACATTTAGTCCCCTAATTGAACCTATTTTGCATACTATTATAACATTTCATGGCCATTTTATCCGTCAAAACCTTCCTATTTGCTTTTCTATCGCATTACATATGTTTTGTAGAAAAGGAGATAATAAGGCGGAAATTCCCGTCTTTCGTGCATATTTGGAAGCTACTTGACGATAATAGACGGACTAGTATAAAGAGGAAGCAAAGACTAAAGACCAATCTCGCAAGAATAAAATGGGAATGGGCAAAAAGAAAAAAAAAAAAAGAAGAAGAAGAACCACTGCTGAAAAACAATCCGAGCGGATTGTACACAATCCGCCCGTCTCCTCTCTACAATCCGAGCGTCCTGCTCTAGAATCCGCTCGGATTCATCCACCCGAATCCGCCCGGATTCTCTTGAATCCGCTCGGATTCCTTTGCCAGATTCCGCCCGTCCCGACCCCAATACGCACGGATTTCTTCACAGCATGATTTCGTCTTCTCCAAGCTTCAATGAAAGACTCCCTTCCTCCGAAAAATACCGGAGTCTCCCTGCTCAAATCTCAAAAGTGTAATTACTAGTTTAGCCCTTAGTTAACCCTAATGCATCCACCTAATTTCTACTATAAATACCCCATTTGTAAATAGTAAAAAGGGGGATCTCATATATGTTCTTTTTAGCTAGAAAATCCTTCTTAGATTAGATTAGGAGTAGATTAGAATAGATTACTCTTTAATCTTTCCACAAATTACACATTAATCTCTCCTTAATTATTGTTCAAGTTTATCATTCAAGTTTATTATTGGGTAATTGAAGATTATTGGGTTATTATTGGGAGATTGACAACCTTCCATCAATCAATCAAGTTTCTTCTATTATTCTTGCTTTATTATTTGGATCATCTTAAGTTGGTATAATTCCTTTACTCTTTAATCTTTATTGTTCATTTCTTCATTCTATTATCATGTTTATACTTGTTGTGATGATTGACACCATTAATGACATGTTTCCCATGATAATGAGTGAGTAGTTTCTTTAGCTAGGATTAATGGGTAATTAGGGGAAACCAACATGGGATTGATTCATGCTTAATCTAATATGTTCACATGATTAAATTGCTTGCTTGTTGTGATGTCAACTTTATGCACATGTTATGTTTGATGAAATGCTAAGCCTATGAATCCTTGCATTTACAACCATCTCTTATCTATTCAACTTGACTTGTAAGATATAAACCAACTCGAGTCTTGTTAGACCATGCATAGAAGTTGATTAGGAGGAAAGTAAGTCGACTTGTAGGTGTTGTACAATATAATCGATTCGGCTCCGGGACCCAACTCTTCCTAAGAACCGTAAGATATAACCCAACTCGGTTCCTCCACAACATTAATTGCTTGCAACCTTGTGAACATGTTTGTATGATCAACACCATGAATCCCCCATGACCCCATGATATCCTAGCACTTTTAATCAATTGTTTACATCTTTCCTTTTATTGCTTAATTTACCTTATTGTTTGCATTAGTTTAGACACAACTACAAACCAAACCAAATTGTGACACTAGCATAAATTGATATAGATAGACTTAGAACCCAAAGCACACCGTCCCATGGATTGACCTCGACTTACCGCTAACTAGTTGTTTGTTGAGTATTATAAATTGTGTTTGATTGGATGTGACCCGACGACATCACCCATCAAAATGGCGCCGTTGCCGGGGATGGTGCTATGTGATTAAGTTCTTACTTGTTTGTCTATTTTAATTGTGCTTTCACCTTGAGGAACTTGTTCCTCAAGGATTGTTCTTACCATTTTTGTGTAGTTTCCATGCTTGTAGTTGTTTCCTTGCCTTAGTTATGATGACTCAAGACATGTGTTATGGAGTATGTGGTGGATCTTTTGAGTATGACTATGGGTATGGGGAGTTTGAGGAGCAAGTCAACACAACCCTACCTTATTATTCGCACAATGAAAATCCTAACCACTACCCCAATTTGTCTCGCCAAAATTACCACACCCAATATCAACAACAACCACCCACTCAATACCCGTTTCACAATAAACCTCAAATACCACAATACAACCATTTTCGCACCCACACACAACAAAGAAATGAACCCATTCAAAACATGATTCTCCAAATGATGGGAGACCAACAAAACTTCTTCAAACAAATGCTAGAAGAGAGCCGAAAAGAAGAAGATGTTCTTAAAAACATCGCTATCCAAAGAAAGGAATTGGGGATTCAAATTGCCCAATTAAAAGAATTCCAAGCAACTCCTCACCACCGCTCTTTGGATATTGAGCATAAATGCGAGTTTGAAGTAGTGACATTTGACATGGAAGATGAAAAGTGGGAGGAGCCAAGTTCCTTGAACTCTTGTGAGTATGAAAGTGTGGTATTTGATGAAGAAGACATGAGGTTGAGCAAACCAAATGTTCTTAACATTTGTGAGTATGAGGGTGTGTCCTTTAATGTGAACATTGAGGTGTTGAAAAAGGAGCTAGATGAAGCCCCCATTCATGATTTACGTGAAGATAGCAACAATGATGATGAACCTAGAGGAGGGATTCACAAAATCACCTTGCTTGAGGAGCCTATCCTTGAGACATTTGAGATACCCTATCATGAAGAAGAACGTCCTTCCTTTATCCTTCATGAAGACCACTTGGCACCTATCATGGAGCCAATGATCATTGAAGAGGATATGTTAGATCTTCTTCAAAAAGCCAAAGTGTCTTACAAGAGTTATTTGGTGAAAAAACTCAAAGAGAAAATTGCTCGTGAAGCTACTTGTGAAGATTTGGCACCCATAATCTCAACTCCTATGGTACCCGATCATCAAAGTCATGAAAATTCTCCTTCCACCTTGGAAGGATTGAAGAATCAAAATGCTATCATCCTCACCAAAATTAAAGAAGAAGTTGGTAAGTGGAAGTCTTCGGATGGACATGAACCATACTTCATACCTAGTGTTGACAAGAATCATGGGCTAATTGGTTTGAAGCATCATGAATATCCAAGTGCCAAGAAGAGGAAGAAAACAAGAATGAATGATAAAATTCCTTGGCCAAGCTTCGTCTTGAAATTAAGCAAACCATACTTATGCTTATTTGGAGCTTGTTCACAAGTTTTTGATCTTCTACTAAGAGCCTTGAGCTCTATGGATAAGAACTTCTACAAATTGAACTAGTTTGGTGGAGTCCTACCTCAAACCACCATTTGTAAGATATTTCTTGAAACTTTCTATTTTGTATAAAATTGTACATTTTATTGTTGCATTTAATTTCTTGCATGAGAGAGAAGAGAGAGAGGGCCATCTTACATGATTTATGAGCAAATTTCAGAAAAAGATAAGGAAAAAGGAGAAAATCAGTGAAAAAGGGGTTTATCATTTCACGAAAGAAGAAAGAAAGAAGAGAAAGAAGCAGAGACGCTCGGATCCAAGCAAATCCGCCCGTCCAGGGCCCACGGAAAAGAAAAAGCTGAAACTGAGAAAGAATCCGAGCGGATTCAAAGAAATCCGGCCGTCCCTTACAATCCGTCCGTCCTCTTCACGGGACGCCCGTCCCAAATGACGTCCAGAAGCAAGATTTTAATCTGCGCTATAATCCGTGCGGATTCTACAGAATCCGCCCGTCCTGATCAAGACGTCCGTCTTGTGCGAAATCCGCCCGTCCCGTCTGCAATCCGCTCGGATTGTACTGTTCACGCGAGAAAAAACGGGTTAGGTCCAACCCATCCGTTCGGATTCCCTTCTTCTTCTATATAAACACCCCCCTTCTCCCTCATTTCCTCATCTTATCAAACCCTAAAACACCTTCATATCCTCAAAATCACCCACATCAATCTACCCACATCACCCACATCACCCCCATCACCAACATGAGTTCAAAGGGGAAGGCCAAGAAATTGATTGAATCGATTGCAAAGAAGCGCAAGGGATCATCCTCTTCAACACAACGAGATGTTATAATGAGGGGAGGTATTGAACAACTCAACAACTTCCAAGAAGTGATCTTCCTATCCGACGACCAACGCGAAAAATTCGTCGAGCTTCTAGGTAAGAAATACGAACCTACTCAATTTGTTGACACTAGGGTGTTGGAAATCCTTAAGATAAGGTACCCTACCGAGATGTTCTTCAATGGCCTTGGTATTGGGGACCTTTTTCATGCTCATGAAGAGACTTACCTTAGTCTCACCCTTGAGTTTTTGAGTAGCCTTCGCATTATAGTGGATGCCCGCAACAATTTAGGCATGGAGTTTAGGTTATGCAACCGAGACCATGTTCTTTCTCTTGAGGAATTTGCCTATGTTTTTGGTCTTCAAGTACCCACCGCCTATACCGAAAAGCCCGATAATTTTCATGTGGATTTTCTTTGGAAAGCTATCTCCGGGAGGGACTTTACCCATATAAAGCGTTGCTATACATTTGCTATCCAACATCCGGTGATTCGATTCACCGAACGCTTTGTAGCCGGGTGCATCAATGGGAGGTACGAGCAAGATCGGTGTACTCTCATCGACTTGACTTTTCTTGAGTCTTATTTGAATGTTCGTGCGGTGAGGCGTTATAACTTCAATACGCCCCTTGAGATACTCACTAGGTTCCATGACTTTGCTCAAGGGACATCTCAACTTAAGACCTTCGTGATGGGAGGTCTAATTACAATTTTGGCTAAACACCTTTGCCCCGGGTTCAATACCCGAGGGACCTATATTCCTCTTGAAGGGAGGACTTTGATTGATGAGCACACCATCTTCTATAGTCACCGATGGTGCAACTACACTCAAGATGGGAGTGTGGAATGGTACACCAAGGGTTGCACTTCAATGATCCTTGAAGGATGGAAGATACCGGGCATTGACCCAAGATTGAGTCCATACTCTCCTCCACCAAGCTACCTCCTTGATATCCAAATTCTTGAAAATCCCCCTCAAAGGGAAGAGCCACACCGTCAACCACCTCGTGGAGGGTCGGGCATACAAATGCGCCCACCTTCCTACGTCCCTATCCCACCTTACCCTTTTCCGCATACCCCTTTCCAACCGGAAATCCCGAACACCCCGGGTATTAATGATTTGATGGCACTCATGAATAGAGTGGACCTTGGGGTGCATAAAGGGAGGGAAGACAACTACTTAGCCCTCTACCCCCAATACTATAACATGGCTCAACAAGGGTATGTTGACCCCGATGGTCCTAAACCTTCTTGGGCACAACCGGAGCTCTTGTTCCCAAACTATGGGGACCAAGCTAGGAGTCGCGGAGATGGAGGGCATTCTAGCCAAGGTGGAGGGTACTCGGGTCAAGGAGGAGATTTTGACCAAGGAGGATATTGGGGCCAAGCACCGGGACATGGTCAAGCCGGAAGCTCACATGGTTATGGCTACGACCAAGATGAGGATGACGAGTAAAAGAGGCCTAATTCACCACTTCCACTTGTATGATACCCATCTCTCCCTCTCTCTTTTATATTTACATTGCATCTAGTATAACATTTAACTTGCATTTGTATTATATTTCATATTGCATTTACATTAGTTAGTTCATAGTATAGTTGCATTGTAATATAATTCACATAGATAGTTGCATATAAATTATAATTCATGCATAGTTACTAATGGCCAAACCTATTCATTTCTACACTAGAAATAGTGTTTAAATCGGTTTGGGGAGGTTTGATCATAGGTGACTTAAGCATTAGCATGCATCATATCACATAGTATAGATTGCATTCATTTGTTATATATGTCATATAGAATTGCATTTAGTTAGAGCATGCATTCATTCATATCATATCGCATTTGTACTTCAATTTCCATAAAATTGAAAAATCCAAAAACATGTTTTCTTTTTATTCCTACTCCTACATGTACATTGAGGACAATGTCCAAAATAAAGTGGGGGATGGGAATTTATATTCCAAAAATGCATAAAAATTGAAAAATTTCGAAAAATCCCAAAAATTTGTTCTTTAATTTCATAAAATCAAAAACCATAAAAATTTTGAAAAATTGAAAAATCCAAAAACAAGTTCATTTCCTTTGTAGTGTAGACTAGTATATATTGTTTTGTATATATTGTGTTTGTTCATCCTTTTTCACATTGATTGACTACGCCACATCCGAGACATGAGGATATTGAAGACCGCATGGTATGATCTTTCCAATCTCCTTTCTCCTCTCTATGTTAATGACTATGTGGCTTTATTTTGATTGATGCGGTAAAAACAATGTGAACTTAGGATTGCATTTAGTTTATATGGCATATTAGTTGGTAGAAGCATATGCATTAGGATGTTTATATGTTAGTTGCATCATGGCATGTAGTTGCATGTTAGAAAAATTTTGCGAAACCGTCTACTTGGGAAGCTTGACAAGTGTATATAGGCCCTAGTAGATGCTTTTTCTTCTTAAGACTTTGCTTGTTAGAATACCTGTAAAACACCCTAGGATGTGTCATGCTAGTATCCTTTGACCCATGGTTTAAGGCCTAGTCAAGAGTACCTTGTGGTGTGATAACTCCTTGGCTACCGTTTATTCCAAGGTGACCCTTGAAACCATGCATACATCTATCATTCATCCATGTTCTACCATATTTTTGTCAATCAAAGGGAATGGGCACAACAAAAAGAAATCAATTTGAGTTCAATGAAATGAAAAGTGAAAGAAAGTTTGCAAAAATGCATCAAAAGAAAAGAGGAGCAAGAATAGACTCCTAAAAGCTTCAAATACAAGGCACCCTCGTTACTAATTGGGGTGACTTTGAAAATGTTCAAAAAGAAATGCAAAAAGTTGTCAAGTATTGAAATGCCAAAAATCAAAAGAAATGGCAAAGAAAGTGTTCTCAAAATGTTATATTCCACAAGAAATTGGGGGGAAAAAAACAAAAACAAAAGCAAACTCCCAAATGAAACTCAATTACTATCGATCCCTTTATCCATCGTATCCATTTTTGTGCATGGTAGAGAGGGGACGACCCTTCTTCTTGTCTAGGCAAGAGGAGGAATTCCGCGATCCTCCAGTGTTTCTAACACCATAGGGAGTCTAGTCTTGACAAAAGCATTTAACGATTGAGGACAAAGGTACCCTAGCTTGACACATTTTGGAGGTGATTTATTGGTATCCTTCTAGGCTTAGTAGTTCGAAGAAATCGCATCTATGAAGGAGTGTACCCTTGAATTACTTCCCTTGTAGATAATTTCCGCCACTTAGATGAGGAAAGTGGCTATTCTTTTGTAGATGCATCCATTACTTGATTTTGTGTGCTTAATGCTTGGATGTGTCGCCATTTTGGCAAGACCCACCTTGCCTTGCAAGAAGGCATCCTACCTCATGGTTGTCTTGTTGTGAGTTGAAGGGGCGGAGTGAGACCCGCTAATTGTCTCATATCGGCTATATTAGTAGGATAGTTTAAATAAAGGTCTAGTTTTAGTCACCTCTTTACTCGGGACGAGTAAAGGTTCGGTTTGGGGATATTTGATGTGACCATTATTTGCGCACATTTAGTCCCCTAATTGAACCTATTTTGCATACTATTATAACATTTCATGGCCATTTTATCCGTCAAAACCTTCCTATTTGCTTTTCTATCGCATTTCATATGTTTTGTAGAAAAAGAGATAATAAGGCGCAAATTCCCGTCTTTCGTGCATATTTGGAAGCTACTTGACGATAATAGACGGACTAGTATAAAGAGGAAGCAAAGACTAAAGACCAATCTCGCAAGAATAAAATGGGAATGGGCAAAAAGAAAAAAAAAAAAAAAAAAAAAGAAGAAGAAGAACCACTGCTGAAAAACAATCCGAGCGGATTGTACACAATCCGCCCGTCTCCTCTCTACAATCCGAGCGTCCTGCTGTAGAATCCGCTCGGATTCATCCACCCGAATCCGCCCGGATTCTCTTGAATCCGCTCGGATTCCTTTGCCAGATTCCGCCCGTCCCGACCCCAATACGCACGGATTTCTTCACAGCATGATTTCGTCTTCTCCAAGCTTCAATGAAAGACTCCCTTCCTCCGAAAAATACCGGAGTCTCCCTGCTCAAATCTCAAAAGTGTAATTACTAGTTTAGCCCTTATTTAACCCTAATGCATCCACCTAATTTCTACTATAAATACCCCATTTGTAAATAGTAAAAAGGGGGATCTCATATATGTTCTTTTTAGCTAGAAAATCCTTCTTAGATTAGATTAGGAGTAGATTAGAATAGATTACTCTTTAATCTTTCCACAAATTACACATTAATCTCTCCTTAATTATTGTTCAAGTTTATCATTCAAGTTTATTATTGGGTAATTGAAGATTATTGGGTTATTTTTGGGAGATTGACAACCTTCCATCAATCAATCAAGTTTCTTCTATTATTCTTGCTTTATTATTTGGATCATCTTAAGTTGGTATAATTCCTTTACTCTTTAATCTTTATTGTTCATTTCTTCATTCTATTATCATGTTTATACTTGTTGTGATGATTGACACCATTAATGACATGTTTCCCATGATAATGAGTGAGTAGTTTCTTTAGCTAGGATTAATGGGTAATTAGGGGAAACCAACATGGGATTGATTCATGCTTAATCTAATATGTTCACATGATTAAATTGCTTGCTTGTTGTGATGTCAACTTTATGCACATGTTATGTTTGATGAAATGCTAAGCCTATGAATCCTTGCATTTACAACCATCTCTTATCTATTCAACTTGACTTGTAAGATATAAACCAACTCGAGTCTTGTTAGACCATGCATAGAAGTTGATTAGGAGGAAAGTAAGTCGACTTGTAGGTGTTGTACAATCTAATCGATTCGGCTCCGGGACCCAACTCTTCCTAAGAACCGTAAGATATAACCCAACTCGGTTCCTCCACAACATTAATTGCTTGCAACCTTGTGAACATTTTTGTATGATCAACACCATGAATCCCCCATGACCCCATGATATCCTAGCACTTTTAATCAATTGTTTACATCTTTCCTTTTATTGCTTAATTTACCTTATTGTTTGCATTAGTTTAGACACAACTACAAACCAAACCAAATTGTGACACTAGCATAAATTGATATAGATAGACTTAGAACCCAAAGCACACCGTCCCATGGATCGACCTCGACTTACCGCTAACTAGTTGTTTGTTGAGTATTATAAATTGTGTTTGATTGGATGTGACCCGACGACATCACCCATCACTCTCTTAACACACATTATGGGACAATGTGTGGTTGGATAAGAAATCAAACGCTATTCGATATGGTTTGGACTTCGATCAAGTTACTTTGAGTTACTTGATCCCTTGGGGATTTTATCATTTTGTCTAAATTATGTTCCACTAAATCATATGAGATATGAAATGGTAAGGGTACCATATTTGTAAGTTTTCACAAGAAACAAATGCTCATTTTTCCCTTTCTTTTCTCACGAGTACGACGGGTTTGCGGCTCGTGAAGCTGTCTTTCTAAAATACAAGTTTATTTTAGAAGACATAGTGGGAGAAATTATTCAAGCGCCACAAAGAATGCCACAGAGAATGTTATGTCGCACTTGGCTACATGAGACGTTTTGTGTAAAATATTGTTTCTTTAAAACCTAGGAGGTTAAATTCGTCACTTGTTAAAAATGATGAATTCATGCTACTTTTAAGAAAGTAAATAGCTTATAACTTACAAAACGAATTGTTTGATTCAAGTTGATTACTTATGGAAAGTAATCGACAAAGGACTTGCATAAGAGTGTTTAAGTCACAACTCAACACAAGGCTTAGAGCCATGAAATGAAAATCCAAAATCAAAAGGGCTTGATTAGTGACAAAGGGTTTTGCACTAATAAAGAGATATTTCAAAGCAAAATTGGTTGCAAAGGGTTTTGCACTAATTGAAATGATTAAGTCTATTTGGATCTTCTTAGGGATTGTGTTTCATTATGAGGTTATGAAATACATAGCGAGTGAATCTAAAACCCACTTCTTCAATAGAAGGAATGTATTCAATACATGTCTTGAGTTTAGTAGATTCTTGCAACCCTAAGATAATGTGAAACTTGAGAGAGAGTCTTAAGTAGGACATCAATGAGTTAGAATCAACATTTTGATCATGTGATAGAACATTTCTCGATAAGTCGAGAAGTTGTGTTTATACATGGAGTTTAGTGGGAGTTACGGAAATTTTAATTAGTCCGATATGTGGATGACATATTGATCATTGTGAATGATTTAAGACTTTTGGAGTATTATAATACATCTTGAATATCCGGATTTATGAAGATAAATCTACATGATATTAGCGTTAGTAAGAAGTCTTATGTTGATAAGATTCATGACTAGTTCAATTAAATTGAACATATTTGATTGATTTCATTTGCTTCCGCTGCCGAATCAATTAAAAAGAAATGATGTATAACACTTCATATGCCTTGAGTATGATGAATTGTTTTCAAAAATCGAATTTAAGTAATCTTTACCAAGTAAGCTATAAAGATTACCCTTAAGTGCTTGCAGAAGCATTAAGGAAGTAAAGCAAAGTGTTTATGATGCAATGTTGTGTAAGGGTGTTACACAAGTGACAATTGACAATTGAGATTGCGCATGGTTTCCGACAAAACCATAATCAAAACACATTAGGATGGTTAAGATACCATTGTGGCAATGTTAATTAAGAAGTAGATTTTCTAGAATCGTTCTAGGCAATAAAGAACAATGAGTGATATTTATAACGGAAATTGAGTGAACTTGTGATCATGAGATGTGCAAGAAGGATGAGTCCCGCACACTGTGAAAACAGTGGGAGCTATTCTTAGGCTAGAGGGCCTATGTCTTGATTTGATCTCGACACGTACTCAGAAAGTTTTGTAATGCAAATGTATACATTACAAAAGGAAAACGAGTATGTAGTGAGGTTGAGTAAGGTACAAGAAATTGATAAAGCCTACTAACCAAAGCCTTCTCAAAGGCTAAACATGATGAGTAATGTCATTTCAATTGAATTGAAATGAACAACTACGTACAAGATCAAATTAGATTATAGAACATGAAATAGTAATCAGGCATTGACTATTCATGTGTGATAATCGCATTTGTCGTTCGAGTTTTATTTTAACACTCTTTTATTATACTTTGTTACATCCAAACGGGTTGTGGAGACAATTGAACCCCGTTAAAGTGAACACGGATTAGCATTGTATTCGCCCATAGTCACTTGTATGAGGTGACGTCTCAAAGTGACTAGAGTGTGACGCGATTGATGGCAAGTTCAAGTGCCATACAGTCATGTGAGATGACTAGTCGATCATATAGGCAGACTGTTAGGAACACTTTGTCGGGCCTTATGACCGCTTATAGAGTTCTGGCAATTTATATAGCCTGGTCGTGACGAGAGCTACTATAGTATTCTAATGAGTCGATTCTTTTGACTAAGGACTATTCATCTAAGATGGCACAGTTTCAGATTAACTTTGATTTGTGTTACTACGACCTTCGTAAATGGGGTCAAATGGGCATATTTTGGGTTATGATGGCTGTGGCTAGTCGAAGGGAATGAGTGCGATATGAATTGTCCATCCCCTTGTCAGGGTTAAAACAATATCTCAGGGCCACTCGAGGAGTAATGAACTGGAAATGCGTGGCCACGCTCGGAAGGTATCTATGATAGATAAATCCGGTCAATCAGTTATTCTCCAGATCGAGGAAACCACTCTCGATATGATCACTTGCAAGTACGACCTGAAAGACACCTTGCATTGAGTGGGAGATAGTAATAGGACAAGAGAATTGGTGACGCACACTTGTCGAGGACAAGTGGGAGATTGTTGGGAAATGTGTCCTCAACAATAGTGCGATCACATGGTTTAAATATCATTATTAAATCTCATTTTAAGAATACATGTGGGATGTAATATTTTACAAGTCAACTGGTCCACACATATCGGTAATGATTAGCTGACTAGAGTTTGACATTACTGTCGTGCGACGGTGGTGATCAGTTGATCCCCTTAGGTCATACCTATAGGGAAATACTCTTAATTGATTATTTAATTAATCGTATACCGATACGAGTTAATTAAATTGCTTAAAATTGACGGATGATTTTGTGAGTATAATTTACGTATCTTATTGTAAATATGATTAAATAAGACACGATCTAAGTAATCGAACTATTTTATTACTTGGATGAAATTATTGTTTAAAGAAACAATTAAAACGGAATGAATAAATTATTATAAATACAGAATGTTGTAGTTTATAATTTGGAAACCATTTTGGTACAAGTAATTACGAATTACTGGTCGATTTTGTATATGACATATTTTATGAGTATGTTGATTTTTAATATGTTAAAAATACATTACAATTTCATATGTCAAGTAACATGTCACATATGTTACAATTGATAAATGACAAAATAAAATGGACCATCCATTTTATTTTGTATGTACCAAAATTATAAGGAGTTAGTGGAATAAAATTGTGTTAATTGTTTAGTGGTAGACACAATGATAAAAGCTAACTAGTAGGCTTGCATGCCTAGTCTCTTGTGAAGAGCAAAGATGAAAGCTATTGGGCTACCTACCCAAGGCCAAAATTTCGGCCAAAATGAAAAGGAAAGAAAGAGTTTTCTTTTTCCTAATAAAAAAAAATTCATTCATACAACAATATAATTTTCTAGTGTGAGAAAATTAATATACTCTCTAAATATTACGAAATCTAGAGAAATAAACTCACAAATATTACCACCTCTTGACCGAAATTTCAAGAGTGAAAATACAATTTATATTGTATCAATTTTATTGTAAAACCATTATTATTACTAGATCTAAATAGTATTGGTTTATTAAGATGTATTCCTTGGGTATATGCTTTTGGGAGGGATTCTACACTTGAATCCTTGTTCTTCCATTTGGAAAGCTCAAGAACAAAAGAAAAGGAGATTTCTTTTGTGCCCATTTGAACCGAAATTTCAATGTAAGGATATGATTTCTTCTCTTTTATTATATTGTTTGCATGCATAAAATCCACATTTAATTTTATGACAAATTAATTTTGACATATAAGAGTATGTTAGTATGTATATGAATCTACATTTCCTTCACGTATACCTCAACTTCTTTGTGCATCATGTCATGTAGAAGCGTAGTTGCGGTGCGTTGATATGTAGCTCCGGCGTTGATTAATCCAAACGGCATTACCGTATAGCAATAGGTTCCCCATTGGGTGACGAATGCGGTCTTATGCATATCTTCTATGGCCATCTTGATTTGGTTATAACCCGCATACCCATCCATGAAGGATAGTAATGCGTGGTCAGCAGTATTGTCCACCAATATGTCGATGTGAGGTAGAGGGAAGTCATCTTTTGGGCTTGCTTTGTTTAAGTCCCTAAAGTCAACGCAAACACGGATTCTCCCATCCTTTTTGGGTACGGGTACTATGTTAGCTACCCAGTCAGAATACTCGGAAACTTTGATGAACCCGGCTTTGAATTGCTTGTCAACTTCTTCCTTAATCTTTAGAGCCCATTCCGTTCTCATTCGTCGAAGCTTCTGTTTTACAGGTTTGAAACCTGGCTTAATCGGAATTCTATGTTCGGCGATATCCCTGTAGATCCCTGGCATGTCTTTGTAGGACCAAGCAAAAACGTCTTTGAATTCATTTAGGAGGTCTATGAAATCGGCCCTTTCGGTAGAGCTCAAGGTAGTCCCTATCCTAAGTTCTTGGGGTTCTAGTTCGGTTCCTACGTTGATGGGTTCAGTGTCTTCTATTACTGGTCCCCCTTCCCCTTCCTGTACTATTTCTTTGGCTACGTAGCGAGGTATTTCGATCGAGTCTGGCTCTTGGTCATCCTCAGTATCATCGTAAACAGAATTGCACTAAAGATAACACAAAGAGTAAGCAGAACCTGATTTATTCATATTAAAATTTGAGTAGAGTTGAACCAAAGAAGCCAACTGATCCATGGTCAGTGGCGGCAAAGGGACAGTGGTTGGGGCATTTCCCAAACTACTGTGACTACTCGAGGCTAAGCTAGGAGAAACAAAGGGGGTGGGGATGACGACAGGAGTAGACTCTCTAATGACTTCTCTAGACTCCGACTCTGACTCCGACTCCGACTCGAACTCATTGTCTTCTGGTTCTCCTTTGAACATCTCTCTTTCTCCAGTGGTGAGCTTGAAGAGTCTTCCTTGATTGTTGGTCCACTTGATTGATTTTCTCCATCCTTTCTGCTGTCTCGCGTCGATTTCTGTGATTAACGCGGTGGGGTTGAAGCGATCGTCTTGAAGTATCATGGTAATGATCTCATCCTGCGCGGCCCTAACGAATCGATCTTCTCCAAACAATAGGCTAACAGCTTGTTCGTCTAAGCAAGGTGCTTGACGGGTTTTGACGGTAGGAACCGTTTCTGGAGGGATAAAGTAGCAATCGTGAAAGATCTCGATTCCGGCTAGCTTCCTCTCGAGATAATGCCAAGGCTCGGGAAATCCGTGAAAGAGTTCTAGACTTCCTTCTTGAACAAAGTACCTATTTAAAGTAGGGAGATAGGGTCGCATTTGGACTCCTATGTGCTTGCGGTTTTGGACTTGGGCAAGCATTTCGAGAACCTCCTCTTTCGTGGGTTTTTACCCTAGTCCAAGCGTTATCCTCGTTGAGTTGCCTTTCTTGTATGGTGCGAAGGTATTCTTCCGAATCGGGTTCAAAGGCATTCCAGGGAAGTATCCCTGGGATTTGAGTATGTGGTTGACCACCAAGTTGGAGTAGGGATTATAGTATAAGGGTGCCAACTCACTTTCTATGACACTTACACTTTGGAAGCCCCCAAGTTCTTATACGGGATCTGCAAGGACTTGATT
>NW_027413826.1:1847500-1855000 GCF_048544455.1 Silene latifolia | reverse complement strand
CAATCGCTTATTAGGCAACCGGTTAACCTCTAGACAATAGCTTTTTGGGGTGATAGTCACTCTGTCTCTGGGCGGTCGAATTCACAACCGTGTGGGGGCCCAATTCAATGTATCCCTCTCCAAAGCACATCGAAGTGGTACGCCTCCATCAAAACAACTAAATTTCTCAACATATCAACATTTCATAACATTTGAGGTTTCCTTAGCAATAAATTACTTCCACAGAACAAAATTTTCGAAATGAGCACTTCAAACTTATTGATAGAAAGTATTTTTGGGTTGCCTTACCACAAGGTCAATCAAGGTCACCTAGACAAGTTAACCAAGTCCACATCGCATCACGGGGTTGGAAAGGTGACTCACATGCAAACCCTTGACTAGGCTTTGGGTCATGGGTCAAAAGACACTAGTATGACACAATCTAGGGTGTTTTACAACCATTCTAGTAGGCAAAGTCTTAAGTTGAAAAAGTATTTGTAATGGCTTAGTTGCTCTTGTCAAAGTTCTCAATTAGGCACTTTTCAAAATATTTTATCTAAATGCAACTATATGCCATGATGCAACTAATATATACATCCTAATGCAAGTAATTCTACCAACTAATATGACATATAAACTAAATGCAAGTCCTAAGTTCACATTGTTATACCGCATCAATCAAAATAAAGCCACATAGTCATTAACATAAAGAGGAAAAAAGAGATTGAAAAGATCATACCACGCGGTCTTCATGATCCTCATGTCTCAGATGTGGCATAGTCAGTAAATGTGAACAAGGATAGAACAAACACAATATATACAACAATATATACAAGACTACACTACAAAAGAAATAAACTTGTTTTTGGATTTTTCAATTTTTCAAATTTTTATGGTTTTTGATTTTATGAAGTTAAAGAACATATTTTTGGGATTTTTCGAAAATTTTCAATTTTTATACATTTTGGAATATAAATTCTAATCCCTCACTTTATTTTGGACATTGTCCTCAATGCACATGTAGGAGTAGGAATAAAAAGGAAAACATGTTTTTGGATTTTTGATTTTTTGGAAAATGAAGTACAAATGCAATGGTATGATATAAATGAATGCATGCTCTAACTAAATGCAATTCTATATGACATATATAACAAATGAATGCAATCTAAACTACACTAGATGATGCATGTTTTCTAATAAACTATGGTCACCTATGATCAAACCTCCCCAAACCGATTTAAACACTATTTCTAGTGTAGAAATGAGTAGGTTTGGCCATTAGTAACTATGCATGAATTCTAATCTATATGCTCCTATCTACGTGAATCATGTGAGATATATACAATGCAAACTATACTATATGAACTAGCTAATGCAAATGAAATATGATACAAATGCATGCGAAGACTACACTAAATGCAATGTATATACAAAAGAGAGAGGGAGAGATGGGTATCATACAAATGGAGGTGGTGAGGTAGGTCTCTTTCACTTGTCATCCTTATCTTGATCATAGCCATAACGATGAGAACTCCCGGCTTAGTCATACCCGCTTGCTTGACCCCAATACCCTCCTTGGTCAAATTCTCCCCCTTGACCCGAGTACCCTCCACCTTGGCTAGAATGCCCTCCGCCGTCTCGATCCCAAGCTTGGTTCCCTTGATTAGGGAACAAGAGCTCCGGCTGTGCCCAAGAGGGCTTAGGACCATTGGGGTCAATATATCCTTGTTGAGCCATATTATAGTATTGGGGGTAAAGGGCCAAGTAGTTGTCAACCCTCCCTTCATGTACCCCGAGGTCCACTCTATTCATGAGTGCCATCAAATCATTAATACCCGGGGTATTGGGGATTGCCGGCCTAAAATCGGTATATGGGGTAGGGTATGGTGGGATAGGTACATAGGAGGGTGGGCGAATAGGCCTTGCCGGTCCTCCACGAGGTATTTGGCGGTGCGGCTCTTCCCTTTGAGGGGGATTGTCAAGAATTTGGATATCAAGGAAGTAGCTTGGTGGAGGCGAATATGGGCTCAATCTTGGGTCAATGCCCGGTATCTTCCAACCTTCAAGGATCATTGAAGTGCATCCTTTGGTGTTCCACTCTACACTCCCGTCTTGAGTGTAGTTACACCATCGGTGATGGTTGAAGATGGTGTGCTCATCAATCAAAGTCTTCCCCTCAAGAGGAGTATAGGTTCCTCGGGCATTGAACTAGGGACAAAGGTGGTGGGCCAAAATAGTAATTAGACCTCCCATCACGAAGGTCTTGAGTTGAGTGGTTCCTTGAGCAAAATCATTGAACCTAATAAGTATCTCAAGTGGCGTATTGAAGTTATAACGCCTCACCGCTCGAACATTCAAATAGGATTCAAGAAAGTTTAAATCGATGAGAGTACACCTATCTTGCTCGTACCTCCCATTGATGATGCCGGCCACAAAGCGCTCGGTGAATCGAATCACCGGATGTTGGATGGCGAAGGTGTAGCATTGCTTTGGATGGATAAAATCCCTCCCGGAGATAGCCTTCCAAAGAAAGTCCACACCGAAATTATCGGGTTTTTCGGTATAGTTGGTGGGCACTACAAGACCGAAAACGTAGGCGAATTCCTCAAGTGAAAGATGATGGTCTAGGTTTCACAACCTAAACTCCATGCCCACATTGGTGTGGGTATTCGTTACAATGCGAAGACTACTCAGAAATTCAAGGGTGAGACTAAGGTACGTCTCCTCATGGGCATGGAAGAGTTTCCCAATGCCAAGACCATCAAAGAACATCTCGGTAGGGTACCTTATCTTAAGGATTTCCAACACCCTAGTATCTACGAATTGAGTGGGTTCGTAGTTCTTACCTAGTAATTTGACGAAGTTCTTGCGGTGGTCATCGGATTCAAAAAGCACCTCTTGGAAGTAGTCAAGTTGTTCAATTCCTCCCCTCATTATGGGTTGGGAGTTACTTGGTAGCACTACCTCCCGTGGCATTGAAGAGGATGATCCCTTGCGTTTCTTTCCGGTGGATTCAACCAATTTCTTAGCTTTTCCCTTGAGGTTCATCAATGGTGCCATTTTATGATGTGGGTATGAGAGTGTTTTTGATGGGGTGTGTGATTTTGAGGATGGAGATGAGTGTTTTAGGGTTTGATAAGGTGAAGAAATGAGGGAGAAAGGGGGTGATTATATAGGGAAGAGAGGGAATCCGAGCGGATAAGGGTGGGTCATATCCGGTTATCCGAAAAAACAGGACAATCCGAGCGGATTTTCTTCGGGACGGGCGTCTTTTAGTGATGGGAGACGGGCGTCTTGGCTTGAATCCGGGCGGATTCTGATGCAGGGATTTTTCTCAGTTGAGAGCAGGAAAAAGACGAGCGTCTTGGGCTTTGGGACGGGCGTCTTGGTCGGGACGAGCGTCTTGGATTAAATCCGCCCACCTTCTGGTGCAGCGCAAGATCTTGTTTCTAGACGACATACGGGACGGGCGTCATGCGAAGAATACAGACGGCTTCTTCCAGGACGGGCGTCTTTGCTTGGATCCGCCCGTCTTCTGCTATAGCGCCAACCATTCTTCTGACGTGGGTCCTGGACGGGCGTCTTCAGCTCCCTTTTCTTCCTTTTTCTTTTATTTTCCTTGCAATAACATACCCTTTCACCGATTTTCCATTCCTCCTTATTTTTTCCTGAAATTTGCTCATTAAAAATGTAAGATGACTCTCTCTCTCTCACCACTCTCATGCAAGAAATTAAATGCAAATGCAATAATGTACAATATTATACAAAGTAAAGGGTCCAAGAAATATCTTACAAATGGTGGTTTGAGGTAGGACTCCACCAAACTAGTTCAAATCGTAGAAGTTCTTGTCCATAGAGCTCAAGGCAAGCTCCAAATAAGCATAAGTATGGATTGCTCAAATTGAATATGAAATTTGGCCAAGGAAGCTTGTAAAATGTTCTTTTTCTTGCTTTGTCCTTGGCATTAGATCTTTCCCAATGCTTTAAACCAATAAGCCCATGATTCTTGTCAACACTAGGCATGAAGTGTGGTTCATTTTCATCCGTAGACTTCCACTTACCAACTTCTTCTTCAATCTCGGTGATGATGATAGCATTTTGATTTTTCAATCCTTCCAAGGTGGAAGGAGAATTTTCATGGCATTGATGATCGAGTTCCTTAGAAGTTGTCATCGTGAGCGCCGAATCTTCACAAGTGGCTTCACGAGCAATTTTCTCTTTGAGCTTTTTCACCAAGTAGCTCTTGTATGATACTTTGGCCTTTTGAAGAAGATCTACCATATCCTCTTCAATGATCATTGGCTCCATGATAGGTGTCAAGTGGTCTTCACGAAGAATAAGGGAAGGACGATCTTCTTCATGATAGGGTATCTCAAATGTCTCGAGGATAGGCTCCTCAAGCAAGGTGATATTACGAGTCCATCCATTAGGCTCATCATCATTGTTGCTATCTTCATATGAATCATAGATGGGGGCTTCATTTAACTCTTTCTCCGATGTCTCAGCATTCACTTCAAAAGACACACCCTCATACTCACAAAGGTTAAGAGTATTTGGCTTACTCAACTTCATGTCTTCCTCATCGAACACAACACTTTCATAGTCACAAGAGCTCAATGAGGTTGGCTCTTCCCATTTCTCATTTTCCATATCAAAAGTTACTACTTCAAATTCGCATTCATGCTCAATGTCCAAAGAACGGTGGTAAGGAGTGGTTACTTGGGATTCTTTCAATTGGGCAATTTGAATCTCCAATTCCTCACCTTGGGCAACAATGCCTAGAAGAACATTATCCCTCTTTTGACTCTCCTCTAGCATTTGTTTGAAGAAGTTTTGTTGATCTCCCATTATTTGGAGAATTACATTTTGAATGGGTTCATCTTCTTGTTGTGGGTAAGTGTGAAAGCGGTTGTATTGTGGCAATTGAAACTCATTATGAAGTGGGTATTGGGTGGGTGGATGTTGTGGATATTGGATGTGGTGATTTTGGTGGGAAAAATTGGGGTAGTGGTTAGGATTTTCATTGTACAAATAGTAAGGTAGGTTTGTGTTGACTTGCTCCTCAAACTCCCCATACCCATAGTCATACTCAAAAGATCCACCACATACTCCATATGTCAAGTCTTGGGCCATCATAGCTAAGACAAGGAAACAACTACAAGCATGGAAACTACACAAAAACGGTAAGAATAATCCTTGAGGAACAAGTTCCTCAAGGTGAAAGCACAATTAAAATAGACAAACAAGTAAGAACTTAATCACATAGCACCATCCCCGGTAACGGCGCCATTTTTATGGGGTGATGTCGTCGGGTCACATCCAATCAAACACATTTATAATACTCAACATACAACTAGTTAGCGGTAAGTCGAGGTCGATCCATGGGACGGTGTGCTTTGGGTTCTAAGTCTATCTATCTCAATTTATGCTAGTGTCACAATTTGTTGGGTTTGTAGTTGTGTCCTAGACTAATGCAAGCAATAAAGTAAAGCAAACAATTAAAGGAAAGATGTAAACAAATGATTAAAAGTGCTAGGATATCATGGGGTCATAGGGGATTCATGGTGTTGATCATACAAACATGTTTACAAAGTTGCAAGCAATTAATATTGTGGAGGAACCGAGTTGGTTTATGTCTTACGGTTCATAGGAAGGGTTGGGTACCGAAGCCGAATCGATTAGATTGTACAACACCTACAAGTCGACTTACTTCCCTCTTATTAAACTTCTATGCATGGTCTAACAAGATTCGAGTTGGTTTATATCTTACAAGTCAAGTTGAGTAGATAAGAGATGGTTGTAAATGCAAGGATTCATAGGCTTAGCATTTCCTCAAACATAACATGTGTATAAAGTTGACATCACAACAAGCAAGCAATTTGATTATGAAAACATATTAGATTAAGCATGAATCAATCCCATGTTGGTTATCCCTAATTACCTATTAATCCTAGCTAAAGAAACTACTCACTCATTATCATGGAAAACATGTCATTAATGGTGTCAATCATCACAACAAGTATAAACATGATAATAGAATGAAGAAATGAACAATAAAGATTAAAGAGTAAAGGAATTATACCAAACTTGAGATGATCCAAATAATAAAGCAAAGAATAATAGAAAAAACTTGATTGATTGATGGAAGGTTGTCAATCTCCCAATAATAACCCAATAGTCTTCAGTTACCCAATAATAAACTTGAATAATAAACTTGAACAATAATTAAGGAGAGATTAATGTGTAATTTGTGCAAAGATTAAAGAGTGATCTACTCTAATCTACTCCTAATCTAATCTAAGAGAGGATTTTTCTAGCTAAAAAGGTGTCTCCTTTTGATTACTACAAATGGGGTATTTATAGTGGAAATTAGGTGGATGCATTAGGGTTAACTAAGGGCTAAACTAGTAATTACACTTTTTAGATTGAGCAGGGAGACGCCGGTATTTTTCGAAGGAAGGGCTTCTTTCTTTCAAGCTTGAAGAAGACGAAATTGTGCTGGGGAGGAATCCGGGCGTATTGGTGTCGGGACGGGCGGATTGTAGCAGGGGAAGACGGGCGTCTTCAGGGCAATCCAGGCGTCTTCTGGGCTTGCTGCCCGGGCGTCTTTGGCAGAAGACGCACAGATTGTGCTGTGGAGGACGAGCGGATTGTGGAGAAGCCGCACGGATTGGAGTGCTATCTCGTTTTCTCTTCTATTCTTCCCTTTCCTTTACTTCCATTTTATTCGTGGTGGGATTGGTCTTTAGTTCTCGCTTCCTCTTCATACTAGTCCATCTAACATCTTCAAATAGGCTTCCAAAGATGCACGAAAAACGGGAATTTCCGCCTTATTATCTTCTTTCCTACAAAACATATGAAATGCGATAGAAAAGCAAATAGGAAGGTTTTGACGGATAAAATGGCCATGAAATGCTATAATAGTATGCAAAATAGGCTCAATTAGGGGACCAAATGTGCGCAAATAATGGTCACATCACTTATAGTTTAGGTGCTTTATCTGTCTTTAGTTTCATTGATTGTTGCTTTGTCTGGTTCAATAATACTGCTTATCCTAGTGAGTTTTACGGACCCACTGGACCAGAAGCTTCTCAAGCCCAAGCATTTACTTTTTTAGTTAGAGACCAACGTCTTGGCGCTAACGTGGGATCCGCTCAAGGACCAACTGGTTTAGGTAAGTATCTAAAGCGTTCTCCGACTGGAGAAGTTATTTTTGGGGGAGAAACTATGCGTTTTTGGGATTTGCGCGCTCCTTGGTTAGAACCCCTTAGGGGTCCAAATGGTTTGGATTTGAGTCGACTGAAAAAAGACATTCAACCTTGGCAAGAACGACGTTCAGCTGAATATATGACTCACGCTCCTTTAGGTTCTTTAAATTCTGTGGGTGGTGTAGCTACCGAGATCAATGCGGTCAACTATGTCTCTCCTAGAAGTTGGTTAGCCACTTCGCATTTTGTTTTAGGATTCTTCCTATTTGTTGGCCATTTGTGGCATGCGGGAAGGGCTCGTGCAGCTGCAGCA